>NC_139964.1:53456925-53726925 GCF_963993115.1 Abramis brama | reverse complement strand
GAAACAGGCTTTTGAGGAAAATGTATTTACATCTCTCAATCATCTTTGTATTGCATTGTATCCCCTATAGAAACTACAAGGCTTTGATAAAACTAGCTTTTAAGTTTCACCTTACCAAAAAAAAAAAAAAAAAAGATTATTGGAAGAAATAGTGACGGATACTTATTCATTTTAAAAGTCTGCAATACTGTTATAAAATCTAGCAAAATTTCTAATTTTTGCCCAAATAACAACATCTGCACCAAATATATAAGCTATATCTGACTATATGTGACTCTGAATGAACCTGAGATGTTTTACTCCTCAAGTGTGAGCGCCATATTTTCCCTATATCATGAGCCACAAAAGCCTGATGTATCAAACATGATACATAGGCCTATGCAAACTTTTTTTTTTAAATGTTTCAATGATGTCTAATTTTTACATGCCTCAATAAATAACAATCAGAAATGTCCACTGTTAGGAATTAAAATGCAGCACATTGAACACCCTTTGGTCAAAAAAGGTGCATGTAGTTGCACTATATGATGGAGTAAATTTGTCATTGGGAAACTGCCAGTAGAGGGATTTCTTTATTTCATTCCATCTTCAGCAAAGAAATAAAGAAAAAAACAAAACAAAACAAAATATTGTGACATCTTTCAAAATGTTTAGATCAAAACTGTGGCTTTTTGTGGCATTTGCTTCATGTCCTTGAGTAAAAACATTCAAAACTTACGCACATTTCTGAACATTTTTTTAAAAAAATATGTAAAATGTAAAAGCACACAGGAGTTTCAGAATTCACCTTTTAAGTATGATTGTGTGTAATTTAGAACAAAACAGGACAGTGTCAATATAGGTCTTTACTGTTCTAAAAATATATATTCAAAATTCCACAGGGAACCCATTGAGAATTAGCCTTCTGGCAAGGTCTTCAGATATTGAATTCAGTTTGCTATACGGGAATGTTACCTCACTCAAATGAAGATTTCAAAAATAAAAGTGTATATTATCATTCATCAGAGCAAGTGAAAAAAACATATTTTAATCAATTTCAAACAGCGCTTGAAATTTATTTTGAATCAATAATTTTTTTATTTTTTTTTAAACCCAGAAAAGTCACAAAAAAACTGTCTCTGTTAAATAAATGTAATGTTTGTGATGCCCTTTTGTTAAATATTGTTACTTTTTTTGAGTTGAAGTGATTTGTGTTTTTTGAATTCAGTAATAATAATAATAAAAAAATGTCAGCTATTTAATAATTAAAGCTGTGTGACTATGAAGGAAGGACAAAATGTTAATGCCCTATAGACCTTATTCAGAGCAGCACCATGACAGGTATGAAAGTGAGGCTGTGAGGCCTTGCCTTGTTTCCAATGGCATCCGCTGAAAAAAGCTGTATAAAGCTCATAGATTACTTTAAAAAAAAATTGTAAACTGAAATGTCTTGGAAAGATATTTTTCCAGTGTTTCATGAGCAGAACAATCCAAAAACACATTAAATAACAGTACAGCCCATTGAACTGTCCCTCACAGCCTCATTTTCATTCCCATTAAAAATCAAAGATGGCGCTGCTGTGAAAAAGGCATAGACAGTGGGAAAAAGGTCTATAGAGGATCTTGGACAATGATACTGCTTGTCCCTTAGGCTATATGTCGGTAGACTAAACATGATGTGTTGATTGACAATGACAAAAAACAATATTTTGGAATAAAGTGGAAATGCCATCATGGTTTGGAGTCGATGTAGATGGAGGTGAGATGAAGAATCTGAAAATTGTCCAGGGGTAGGCTATGAGGTATAAGACAAGGTCTCTCCGTTCTTCCAGAGAACTTCTGCCAGATGGAGATTTTAATTAGAGATTAGTGGACTGTGGGAGACAAACAGGGAAAGGCTAGAGAAGAAAGAGACAAAAAGGCCATTCAGACAAACACATGATGTTTCACACTGCTTGTGTTCTCCAAACTGAAAAGGGAGTTTTTCCACTGCTCGTATAACCAAATATTAGAGTCTGTTTAGTTTCGTTAAGTTTTTTTTCTCACGCATTTCACTTCTGTAACTTCATTAACCATAGCCTACTCATAAAAGAAATAATGTCAAAATTTATTTCAAAATGCCTTTGTCTCAGCCAGATTACTGCTGACTGGCAAGGACTTTTGATTTGAAGTTTATCATTTCCTGTGCAGGCAGTAATTGAGATATTTAAGAAAAGTTTTACTAATTTAGGTCAAGGTTTTTTTTTTTTTTTTTTTTAGACACGGAACTGTAGATGACTAGTGAAATCGTCATTTTTACATAAATCACTTAGAACCACTTACAAGACTAATGTAGTTTGCTAATAAATTATTAAATAGAGGGTGGTCTGCAAGTCTAGTCGAAAAAGGCACACGAATTCCCACAACAAAGCGGTGCGTGATTTTGATCATCTGCTTGGCCAACACCATGATGCTCGTGCAAAAGAGGGATAGAGAGGGGGGAGTTGGGGGTCGAAAGCAAAATATCACGTGTATTGTTGCACAGAAAGCCATGTTGCTTAACAACTGTGTCAGACTAGAGGGAAAAGTTATCGTCTTTCGCAAGAGAGAACATCCCCCCGCCTTCTGATTGAATATACGTGAGCCCTGTTTTCCACGCCTTTAAAAAACAAGAAGGAAAATACGCCAAGAAATACGAGATTTTCACCGGATGGGTGTTTGGTTTCTGTCTCGGAACCTAAGAGAAAAACGACCGCGATGAGCTGATACGTCTGATAAAATGCTTGCTGGGAACAGTATTGTCAGAGGTAGGCTCGTTTGTTTTTTATTGCGCTGAATCAGATGGCAGCATCGTAACATGTCGTTGTCACGCAGATACGAAGTTGCTGCAGAAACGGAGGATGTGTTGTTTTCCTTTGCCATTTTCCCCTTTCCTTTGAACTTAAGTCGAATGCATTCATGTCTGTTTTCATTTGTGTGCTCTTATTGCGTCCTGTGTTGCTTTGTTATTCCATGCAGGTCAGGGCATTGTGATGTATACTGTCTCTGCCAAGAAAAAATATGTTAGCCTTGCATACATTTTGTTGCAAAAAGACATATGCACAGAATATATCTCACAGAATGTCTTTATTCTAGATTGCAGTGACAACTATTGGCAACATGCTGAATATAAGCAAACATAAATAATGTAGAAAATTAATTTGGTTTTAATAATATTTTTTATTCTTTTGCATAAAATGAACTATTTAATGTTCTGTCTGTGATCCTATAGTGAAATAACCTTTCAGCATGTTATGCAGCCCTAAATAGTTTTTTATAAATCATGTTTAAAGAATATTTTATCACATCCCATGAATTCAAAATTAGAGATAGCTATGCTTGTGTACTACTAAAAGTTGACAAAATGAACCTTTATCAGATACATTACCATTCAAAAAATTTGTGTCAGTAATATTTCAAATGCACTCCTGTGGGAAAAAAATTAAATGGCTAAACGCTAGCGTTTAATTGTCTCAACCACAAATTATTGGTCAGGAAATTAGCAACAAAACAAATGCTGCCTCAGAAAAATGTCAAAGACAAAATGATTTTTTTGGCAGAATATGGGAAGTTGTGTGTTGAGTGATAAATCACAATGAAGCGTGAGTTGCATGGTGATGTCCCAGAGCGGTGTCTTCAAAAATCCGATGAGAAATATAATAATAAATGCATCTCTACCACAGTGAAGCATAGAGGAAGAGACTCTGTCATTGTGTGGGGAGCCTTTTTAGCTGCTGGTATTGGTGAACTGCTTCACTGTGGAAAGTCAGTTAATGCTTTGAAGTACAGGATGCAGAAAGGCTTTCTTCCCACATCTAAAGAGAAATGATCAGATGTTTTTTTTTTTTTTTAAGACAATGCTTCTACCCAAGTTGCAAAGACAACCAAGAAGTCGCTTGAGAGCAAGTCCATCAGGCTCATGTTTTGGCCTGGTCAGAGTGAAGATTTGAACCCTGTAGTGAATATTTGGCCATTGGTCTTACAGTGAACTCAAATGAACTGGGAGACATTTTTCAAATACTCATGATCCGTTTGAAGCCATCAACACTGAGTGGAACAACACTGACTCCTCTTTCTGTAAAAGCTGTCTGCAAGTGTACCACACGTCTTAAACATTTAGGGGAAAACTTAGCTGTTCTGGCCTAAGTTACTTTATCTACAGTATTTGTGCAATTCTTGGTAATTTCTAAAATGGTCAAGACCATTAAAAGACCACTAAATATTTATCCATTTTTTGCTTGGCCCTTTTTTTTCTCTTCTTTTTTTTTTGCCGAGGAGTGTACTTGCTGTTCTTTTAAACTTTCTTCATAAAATAAAAATGCACTGTGGTTTCCAACATTGATAATAAGAAAAGTTTTTCTGAAGGATCATGTGACACTGAAGACTGGAGTAATGATTGCTGAAAATTCATCTTTGCCATCACTGGAATAAATTACATCTAAAAAATATTAAAAGTTATTAAAAAGAGTTATTTAAAATTGTATAAAATGTACTGTATTTTTGATCAAATAAATCCAGCCTTCTATAAAAATTCTATAAAATGTTCTTAGATTAAAAACAGAAAAATATCTTACAGACCCCAAACTTTGGAGCGGCAGTGAATACACATTTAAAATCTCTTTCTCTTGGGAACAGACCAAAAATGAGAGTATCCTATAAGCATCCCGTAACTGCAAGTAGTAATTTGTAATTTGTAATTCATGTCTAAATAATTTTTGGTCACACTTTATTTTAAGGTGTCCTTGTTACACTGTAATCATACATTTAAGTACTGAGTAATATTAAGGAACCACATGTAGGGTTAGGATTTGGTTTGGTTTAGGGTTAGTTTCATGTAATTATACATAATTTATAGTTATTACAATAGTAACTGCATATAACATATGTAACAATAACACTGTAAATGTAAAATAAAGTGTTACATAATTTTTTAAGAACATTTAAAAAATCGTCATTGTTCCAACAGGAAATGTGTCAATACAAGAAAGCAAACTGTAATTCCAATGATATTTATCATTTTAATGAGCAAATGCATTTGCCCTGTTTACTCTAAGGTGACCTGCCCAGGTGAGGTGGTTTGGTACTGACAGATATGGAGGTGGGAAGTCTGCCTGTCGAGCTTTGGCGCCTCATCCTGGCATACTTGCCTCTGCCAGATCTGGGTCGATGCTGTCTGGTGTGCAGAGCCTGGCGGGAACTCATTTTGAGCTTGGACAGCACACGTTGGCGGCAGCTCTGTCTAGGATGCCCTGAATGTCGCCACCCAAATTGGCCCCGTCGACCCCATCTGCCCCCGGTGTCCTGGAGAGAGGCTCTCCGACAGCATGCTCTTGCCAGCCGAACCTGGACCCAGAACGGCTCGGACCTCCACTCGTCTGCCTGCCTCCACCTTTTCCGCCGGAGGAAAGACCGCAGGGTTTGGCATGTTGGCACAGTGGCAGGGCGCGGGTATGAGACTTTTAGGGGGGCGCTGGCTGCAGCAGGGCCATACGATAAGGTGGTGCTCCATGCGGGTGTATACGAGGAACAGGTGGAGGTATCCCTCAAGGTGCCTGTGGAGATTGTTGGAATGGGCAAGTTGGGGGATGTATCGTTGTTGGTGAGCTTTGATCAACAGTGCCCGACGGCGAGACTGTGCAATCTGGTATTCATGCCAGCTTGGTTTTCACCTGTGGTTTATAAGGTGAGCCTTGATACTTTCACAAGCCCGTACATGCAAATTGTAACATTTGTGCTGTGCATATTCATTTACAAAAAGTGACAACAGCTAGTCACACATCCATAAATGGCTGAACACATACTAGACTCTAGTGTGGGTGGGTGTGTGTGTGGGTGTGTGTGTGGGGGTGTGTGTGTGTGTGTGGGTGTGGGTGTGGGTGTGGGTGGGGGGGGTCATCTTGGTGCCCCTAAAAATCTGATTAACTCGATTGTCAGCAACCAAATTACTTCAGCCCTTTAAAGGTAGGGCAGGCAATTTTCGGAGAGGCAAGGAATGGCGGGCTAGCTTTTGAAAACATAAGATCCCACCCTCCCTTCAGAGTGTCTCCAAAGCCACACCCCCTACAAAGCACATGAATGCGTACAGCAGGGAGCAAACAAAAATGTCACAAGAGACAGCTTTAAACTACCTCATGTCTCAAAGCATAACATTACAATAATAATGAACATAAACAACTTAAAGAGCACTGACCTGTGTCACCTGACTGCTGCAGATTCATTTAGATGTTGATAGTGTTGCCATTAAAACACATAGATTTGAGTCACGAACCGCTCAGAGTATAACGTCACAGGTTCCATCTTTTAACTGTAAAAAGTGTCTGCTGTTATGGTGCTCGGTGACTGACGTCTGTCTAACTCTGCGTAGCATGAAACTTGCTGATGACGTGATGTCTGCATGAGCAGGGTGCGCAGAGGTATGAAAATATATACGTTGACTGGCAGGTAGGACATCGTATCGTTGCATTTGGACCGAACATTTTATGGTCCTACACCTTCCACAGACGATGCATGTGTGTGTGTGTATATATATATATATATATATATATATATATATGTATATATACACTGCTCAAAAAAATAAAGGGAACACTTAAACAACACAATGTAACTCCAAGTCAATCACACTTCTGTGAAATCAAACTGTCCACTTAGGAAGCAACACTGATTGACAATCAATTTCACATGCTGTTGTGCGAATGGAATAGACGACCGGTGGAAATTATAGGCAATTAGCAAGACACCCCCAATAAAGGAGTGGTTCTGCAGGTGGTGACCACAGACCACTTCTCAGTTCCTATGCTTTCTGGCTGATGTTTTGGTCACTTTTGAATGCTGGCGGTGCTTTCACTCTAGTGGTAGCATGAGACGGAGTCTACAACCCACACAAGTGGCTCAGGTAGTGCAGCTCATCCAGAATGGCACATCAATGCAAGCTGTGGCAAGAAGGTTTGCTGTGTCTGTCAGCGTAGTGTCCAGAGCATGGAGGCGCTACCAGGAGACAGGCCAGTACATTAGGAGACGTGGAGGAGGCCGTAGGAGGGCAACAACCCAGCAGCAGGACCGCTACTTCCGCCTTTGTGCAAGGAGGAGCAGGAGGAGCACTGCCAGAGCCCTGCAAAATGACCTCCAGCAGGCCACAAATGTGCATGTGTCTGCTCAAACGGTCAGAAACAGACTCCATGAGGGTGGTATGAGGGCCCGACGTCCACAGGTGGGGGTTGTGCTTACAGCCCAACACCGTGCAGGACGTTTGGCATTTGCCAGAGAACACCAAGATTGGCAAATTCGCCACTGGCGCCCTGTGCTCTTCACAGATGAAAGCAGGTTCACACTGAGCACATGTGACAGACGTGACAGAGTCTGGAGACGCCGTGGACAACGTTCTGCTGCCTGCTTTCATCTGTGAAGAGCACAGGGCGCCAGTGGCGAATTTGCCAATCTTGGTGTTCTCTGGCAAATGCCAAACGTCCTGCACGGTGTTGGGCTGTAAGCACAACCCCCACCTGTGGACGTCGGGCCCTCATACCACCCTCATGGAGTCTGTTTCTGACCGTTTGAGCAGACACATGCACATTTGTGGCCTACTGGAGTTCATTTTGCAGGGCTCTGGCAGTGTTCCTCCTGCTCCTCCTTGCACAAAGGCGGAGGTAGCGGTCCTGCTGCTGGATTGTTGCCCTCCTACAGCCTTCTCCACGTCTCCTGATGTACTGGCCTGTCTCCTGGTAGCGCCTCCATGCTCTGGACACTACGCTGACAGACACAGCAAACCTTCTAGCCACAGCTCGCATTGATGTGCCATCCTGGATGAGCTGCACTACCTGAGCCACTTGTGTGGGTTGTAGACTCCGTCTCATGCTACCACTAGAGTGAAAGCACCGCCAGCATTCAAAAGTGACCAAAACATCAGCCAGGAAGCATAGGAACTGAGAAGTGGTCTGTGGTCACCACCTGCAGAACCACTCCTTTATTGGGGGTGTCTTGCTAATTGCCTATAATTTCCACCGGTCGTCTATTCCATTTGCCCAACAGCATGTGAAATTGATTGTCAATCAGTGTTGCTTCCTAAGTGGACAGTTTAATTTCACAGAAGTGTGATTGACTTGGAGTTACATTGTGTTGTTTAAGTGTTCCCTTTATTTTTTTGAGCAGTGTATATATATACACAGTGGGGAGAAAAAGTATTTGATACACTGCCGATTTTGCAGGTTTTCCTACTTACAAAAATCCAGAAAATCACATTGTGTGATTTTTAAATAATTAATTTGCATTTTATTGCATGACTTAAGTATTTGATCACCTACCAACCAGTAAGAATTCCGGCTCTCACAGACCTGTTAGTTTTTCTTTAAGAAGCCCTCCTGTTCTCCACTCTACCTGTATTAACTGCACCTGTTTGAAATTACCTGTATAAAAGACACCTGTCCATACACTCAATCAAACAGACTCCAACCTCTCCACAATGACCAAGACCAGAGAGCTGTGTAAGGACATCAGGGATAAAATTGTAGACCTGCACAAGGCTGGGATGGGCTACAGGACAATAGGCAAGCAGCTTGGTGAGAAGGCAACAACTGTTGGCGCAATTATTAGAAAATGGAAGAAGTTCAAGATGACGGTCAATCTCCCTCGGTCTGGGGCACCATGCAAGATCTCACCTCGTGGGGCATCAATGATCATGAGGAAGGTGAGGGATCAGCCCAGAACTACATGGCAGGACCTGGTCAATGACCTGAAGAGAGCTGGGACCACAGTCTCAAAGAAAACCATTAGTAACATACTGCGCCGTCATGGATTAAAATCTTGCAGCGCACGCAAGGTCCCCCTGCTCAAGCCAGCGCATGTCCAGGCCCATCTGAAGTTTGCCAATGACCATCTGGATGATCCAGAGGAGGAATGGGAGAAGGTCATGTGGTCTGATGAGACAAAAATAGAGCTTTTTGGTCTAAACTCCACTCGCCGTGTTTGGAGGAAGAAGGAGGATGAGTACAACCCCAAGAACACCATCCCAACCGTGAAGTATGGAGGTGGAAACATCATTCTTTGGGGATGCTTTTCTGCAAAGGGGACAGGACGACTGCACCGTATTGAGGGGAGGATGTATCGCGAGATCTTGGCCAACAACCTCCTTCCCTCAGTTAGAGCATTGAAGATGGGTCGTGGCTGGGTCTTCCAGCATGACAATGACCCGAAACACACAGCCAGGGCAACTAAGGAGTGGCTCCGTAAGAAGCATCTCAAGGTCCTGGAGTGGCCTAGCCAGTCTCCAGACCTGAACCCAATAGAAAATCTTTGGAGGGAGCTGAAAGTCCATATTACCCAGCGACAGCCCCGAAACCTGAAGGATCTGGAGAAGGTCTGTATGGAGGAGTGGGCCAAAATCCCTGCTGCAGTGTGTGCAAACCTGGTCAAGAACTACAGGAAATGTATGATCTCTGTAATTGCAAACAAAGGTTTCTTTACCAAATATTAAGTTCTGCTTTTTTGATGTATCAAATACTTATGTCATGCAATAAAATGCAAATTAATTACTTAAAAATCATACAATGTGATTTTCTGGATTTTTGTTTTAG
Source organism: Abramis brama (assembly GCF_963993115.1). Lineage (NCBI taxonomy): Eukaryota > Metazoa > Chordata > Actinopteri > Cypriniformes > Leuciscidae > Abramis > Abramis brama. The sequence continues at coordinate 53,717,359 of NC_139964.1, read as the reverse complement.
ATTCCGTCACTCACAGTTGAAGAGTACCTATGATAAAAATTACAGACTTCTACATGTTTTGTAAGTGGGAAAACCTGCAAAATCGGCAGTGTATCAAATACTTGTTCTCCCCACTGTATATATATACATATACATATACATATACATATACATATAAATACATTTAGAATCACCTTTGTGATTGCTATCAGGATGTGAAGAGATCAACCAGCATAACAAAAAATATTTCTGTCTGTCTGCCTGCCTGCCATCCAGCCAATCACTTCGTCTATCCGACTGTCTATCTAACATTGTTTGTCATCAACTCTTTTATCTGAAGGTTGATTAATATTGGTTCCATGTGTCCCTGCCACTCTGTAACAAGCTTTACACAGAAAACACTGTCAGTTTTCCTATAGTGCTATAATTACATATTTTTTTCTTTCTTAGACATCTTCTGGACATGTCCAGTTGGACAACTGCAACTTTGAGGGCTGTCAGCTGCATATCCGGGGTCCAGGGACGTGCCAGGCTCGTTTCTGCTCTTTTGCCCAGGGCAGCTCTGCCCATTTTCTGGGAGTAGCCATCAGTTTAATGGACAGTTGTGAATTCTCAGGGGGCGATTCCGCCTCTGTCACTGTGGAAGGTGCTCCGGTCTCTGAACGCAACTGGGCCTTCAAACACCTGGTCGCCTTGGCCAAGACCTTCACCATGATGACTAGTAATGGGTCAACTGAAATATTTAACCAGGGTGGAAAAGACGGCATGGATGCTGGTAGTCATGGAAACACACCCTTGGAAGGAGTAAACACAATGAAGGACTGGAGTAAGCAGGAAGTAGATTGGGAAACAAACTGGGCAAAACAGAAAGGTGGAGATAGTCTTCTTCCAGGCCAGGATGGTACAATGATTGAGGAGGATGGCATGGAAACATCAAGTGAGTCAAGTGAGGAAGATGATGAGCTAGATGGCGAGAAAAGCACAGCCTTAAAGCTTTCATATGACCAGCATGGACTAGCGCATCTCTCCAAAGCGGATATGCCTGATTCTTCTGCTTTTCCTGCACTGTTGAGCCTGTCTGCAGAGCTGCAGAGGGACGCAGAGGCGCGGGAGTTGGTCGCATCAGTTCAAGGCTGCTTGCTGCGCCGCTGTCTGCTGCGGGATGGAAAAGGTGGTGTGCATCTGTGCAATCATGGTCAAGCTCGACTGGAGGCCAATGTGTTCAGGGGGCTCAACTATGCAGTGCGCTGCATCCAGAATGCCAAAGTGTGTAAAACATGTATCTTCATGCCCTTTAAAGTCAAAGTATGTAATTTTGTCAACGTTAAAATTCCTTCTCCAAGTTTAATGTGCAGAGATGACTATAAGTAAGCCTTAAATTGGCCGATTTCCCTCTTCCAGCTCTGTGGTGCAACAGGTTTTATGGTATGGTTGGGTTTAAGGGTGTGTTAAGGTGTCGGGAAGGATCAACATTGTAATTGTAGATATAATTACAGAAATTAATTACAGCTTGCAATTATTATTATTATTTTTTTTTTTTTAACACACTTAAGTACAATGTAAAAACATGTATGTACACAGTAGTTGCTTTGTATCAAATGATCAATTGAAATGTTAGTTCATAGTAGTTAAATACACTTAATATAAGAATTTCGTTACTGGACCTTCGGGTGAAAGTGACATACTTCTCTCTAGTCACGTATCCAGGACTTCTCCAATCATTTCATCTTCTTAAACCCCTTCTTGAAGTCCCCGCCCTACATTTATTCTTTTTCTATAATCTGTTACATTTGGATATACGTCACAATCAGAAAAAAAGATCTGTTGCTACTTCCGCACATCTCAAAATCAATATCCATTTTCACACTGTACATTATAATACCACGATGATGAAGTTCACTTGTACCATTTAAAACTATAATTGTTTTTTTATTTATTATTTATTTAGACAAAATAATATAGAATTGTAAAATCGACCATTTATCGGTTATCGGCCATAACATTAAAATAATTATTGGCTTATTGGTGTTGGCCAGAGTTTTAATATAATTAGCTCATTCTTGCTATTTGTGCCTGGATTTGCATAATTAAATAAAGTATGGAATACACTAAATGCCCAGATATTTGCCCTGAGTTACAGTTTGGAGGAGTCAATGCTAGTTGCCGAAAGTCAGAGCCGGTCTGCAGATATTGGGCAGTCGGAGTTGAGAGATTTCACATAATAACACACAGTGTATGATGGGCACAGACTCGGACACAAATTTTTAGCTTCAGACTATGATTCCATCCAGTCGGATGATATACAACATGTTTGATATTTTGAAATTATTTTAGAACACATCAATTTCATTTGTCATGCATTTTGCAGGCAACGAGGCGCATGTTTATTGCAGTTGTGTAAGTTTGTTGTGTTCGAAAAAGACTTAAAAATCTGGTAGTGTGTGATTCTCGTTTGTGTAGTGTAGTCCAGCCTTATCCCGTCCTGCACAGTTCGTTCTACAGATATGAATGTTATCTCAGTTTGTGCAGGTTGTTTGGGCAGCAGCGATCAGAATTCCAATTTTTACTTGGCAGATGTTAAAATGGCAAAAAAAGCAAGCACTTAGAACACCCTAGCAACTGCATAGTAATACTCAGCAACCAGTCAAAACACCTTAGTAATGGCATAGCACCTTCCTGACAACTATCCATAACACCCTAGTATCATGTCAGAGCCTTCTGCACAGGCAAGCACCAGCTACATTATGCTTGCAAGAAGCGCAACAATTACAACCAGCAGATTTAATAATATCTGCGATCATAGAAAATATTTCATGACATTACACTGTTTCTGATCATCTTCTCTCTTTTATCTTTCTTTCATGTTTTAGTTCTCTTTCACGAATCTCTCTCTCTCTCTCTCCCCTTTTTTCTGTTTAGATGGTGATGTTGCGTAATGAAGTGTGTGGGTGCAAGGCGTCTGGTGTGTTCCTGCGACTCTCTGCTCAAGGTCTCATTGCTGACAACAACATTCACTCCAATGGAGAAGCGGGACTAGACATCCGCAAAGGGGCTAATCCTATCATACTGGTACACATTTCTTTTAGTACACTGCAAAAAAAAAAAAAAAAAAAACTTCCCAAATTGCATTAGATAATAAGAGTTAATATCTCTTGAATCTTATTTTCCTTACCCCAATTGCAAAAAAAATTCTCACCTTAATCATAAATCAAACCAAATTTAATGAGGTTTATGCTTTAAACATGAAAAACAATTTGCCAGTGGCATATCTTAATATTTTACATGATTTTGTTTTTAAATAAATTAATATATATATTTATATATATTTTACTATATATATATATATATATATATATATATATATATATATATATATATATATATATTTTATTATATAATAATTTATATATATATAATTATTATTATTTTTTTAAGTTTTTAAGAAGTGTGTGTATTTAAAGGAAAAGTGAAGTGGAAAGAAGTCTATAAGATATTTTGGAATTTCCACTATCCCGTATAATTTTCTATGTATACATATAAACAGTTTTTTTCTTTTCTTTCCCTTTCTCTTTTCCTGGCTGCAGTGTAATAGAATCCACAGTGGCTTGCGTTCAGGGATCGTTGTTCTAGGCAACGGGAGAGGTTCCATTCGCAGCAACCAGATCTACGGCAACAAGGAAGCTGGCGTGTATATTCTCTTTAATGGCAATCCTGTTGTCAGGTATGCAGTGCAGGCCGGGGGTCTTGTGTTTTAACGCAAATCAAATTGGATAACAAGAACCATTCGATATATTTGTGTTATTATGGAACTAATAAAATTAAATATCTGATTTCTGTTTCCTTCTGTCTTCATGATAGTGGAAATCACATTTTCCAGGGTCTTGCAGCAGGCGTTGCCGTCAATGAGAACGGAAGAGGACTGATCTCTGGTCTGTTTGACTGCAGTACCATTTTCCATTTAATTGTTTATAGGTGCTTCAAGCACTTTAGACCTTTCCATTTTCAAGTGTTTCCTCATGCTCTTGAAATGGCTAAATCAATTTTAACTGCTGCTTTACTATTCTCGTCTCTGATAGAGAATGTTATTAGGCAGAATCAGTGGGGTGGCGCTGATATCCGTCGAGGAGGTGATCCAGTCCTGCGCAATAACTTCATCTGTTATGGCTTCTCGGACGGAGTGGTGGTGGGAGAGAGAGGGAGGGGTCTCATTGAAGGCAACCACATATACGGTGTGAATATTTCAGCTTTTTGCATTTAAGGCATTTGGCAGATGTTATCTAGAATTTGTTCATTCTGTTGCAAATATGTGTGTGATAGAAATTAATTTTGTGCGTGATCGAGTGCCATGCAACACAAAAATGTGTGCCCTAACACAAAGGCTGCATCCGAAATCGTATACTTCCCTATAGTAGGCGAAAAACAGTCTGTGACAAAAGAAGTATGTCCAAATTCACTATTTCTAATAAAAGAGTAGGCAAAAAGTACCAGGATGACCTACTACTTCTGGAGAGATTCTGAAGAGCGAATATTATGGACACTCTACTTTCCCATGAGGCCACAGAAGAGGATTTATGAATGGCAGTGAAGGGACGCAACTGATGCTAGGAGGTCACATGATGACGACAGCATGGAGAATGTTATGTAGTATGTCCGGATTCCATTCATACTATACACATTCATACTATATAGATTGTACTTTTTTTAGTGGTCCTGAAGTAATTGCTAATTCAAAATAAGTACCTATATAAGAGAGTATGCGATTTCGGATGCAGTCGCAGCCCAAGACCAACTGATTTTAAAAGGATTTTGTTGCGGATTTAGACGAAACAAATCAGAATAAAGAAGTTTTTTTTTTTTTTTTTCTTCATAAATGACTTGCATTCCCTGGTGTTTTGTAGGCAACAGAGGCTGTGGAGTATGGGTTATGTCATCTAGTTTACCTCAGCTCATTGGAAACCATATTACCCATAACCGCATGTATGGGCTGGCTGTGTTCTGCCGGAAGGACACAGAGTCTGCAGTGAGCCGAGAGGGCTATCGCTCTTTACAGGACAGGGAGAGAGTCGTCGGTGTTGGAGAGAGGGACAGAGGAGGGCCGGAGAACTTCAATGAGGAAGGAGAACTGATGGCATGGGAAAGTGATATCGATAGTGAAGATGAGCGCTTTTCCACTCGACGGCCAATCACAGTTGCCCTAGTGGAAAACAACTGCATTAGCCACAATGGAGGTTAGTTGCTGTTAAATATCATGACTCTTTTGCCGCATCTGGGACATTCAAATTACACAGCTACTTTTAGAAGTTGTTTTAATTTTGCTGCTAATTGGAACACATGCATTTTTGAATATGCCATGAGTGGTCTGTCACTATTCACAAATAAAACGTGGCCGTGATTAAATGAATTCTTAATTTGTGGCTATAATATCGGGCTTTTTTGTGCATGTCATGTGCAGGGCTCCATAGATTAACATTTTAAATGTTGTTTAATATTTTAAATATACTAATATTTTAAATATAGAGAAATTTTCTTTTATTTCTGGGCTGTTAAATTTATTTAATATGCTGTACATAATTTTTCAATTTTTTTAACAAATAATTTGATGATGACATTTCATTCTGACTTTATGAAGCCTTGTTTAAATCATAAAATGAATCCCATTTATTTTATTCTTTTGACTTTCTACAGAGTTTCTTCTTGCCACTTTCACCTTTTGCGACCGCCTTTTTGACGCAATATTCTCTGTAGCTTCTTTGGAATTATATTTTTAATGGAAAGTGTTATTCAAGTAGGCCTATATTAAAGTTTGAAAATGTTTCTTTAGGTACTTTATACATAACTCTATAAGTGAATATTTTTTTTTGTTAACTTAAGTTTTCAGATAATACTTAAATATTAAGCCAATTATTTAACTATTATTACAATTATATTGTACGTTTTTACAAGATCATGCATAATAATCATGCTTCAATGTCTTTAATCATGAAAATATATAGTTGCCTTTATATTTTAGTAATGAGGTCCTTCATAGGGGGAACAGGTCAAGTCCATTTATTTCATAAGCATTGTTTCAAAGCAGCTTTACAGATGATTATATCTTCCTGATGTACAGTCACATTTAGCAGATTACAGCTGGACAATAATATAGTTTACATTTTGCTATAGTATACAAGCAATCAAGCAATTGAGATTTGCTATATAATATTAATTGCCTACGTGAGTGTGCTGTATGTATGTGGATAAAGTTGAACATACTTATATATCTAACTTTATATAAAGATCTGGGCAATAATGTAGTTACATTTTGTAATGAAATAAGAAGTATAGAATATATATCTAAACTTTAGAGCTTATACAGTTTAGAATTTTGTGATGATATAAACAATCATGCAGCTGAGATTTGCTGTATAAAATGTACTATATCATCATATCTGGTTGCCCTTTTGCCATCAAAATGTTCAAAAAAATCCCTAGTCAGCTTCACCTGAGTATCCCTGTCATACATGTTCAAATAAGATTGACATCTCACTCACTTCTGTGTTCATTCTTCTTGACTTCTCTGTTTCTCCAGCTGTCGGAGTGTATGTGAAGAGCAGTGAGCCTCTGAACGTGGTGTCCAACATGGTGAACAATAACAGAAGAGCCGGCATGTCTATCATTCAGAGCGCTCAGCTGACACGTTTAGTTGGAAACTGTGTCCTCTGTAATGGCTGGACGGGAGTGGCCGTGGACAGAGAGTGTCGAGTAGAGCTGCGCGGCAATGGGGTTTATGGCAATGGATGTCACGGTGTCTGCTTCCGAGGCGATGGGCTCATTGTGGAAAATGATGTGGTCGGAAATAATGCTGTTGGAATACGAGTGATGGACAATGCAGATGTTAAAGTGAGTTTGCTTCAATCTCTCTGTCACAGGGTTGAGAAAGTAAAAGCATACAGAGGCTGTGTCTGAAACCAATATACAGAGGTAGATGGTGTTTTAACAGATAAGATTTTTAATGGCCAATATTGATACTGATTATTTTTGTATCCACAAAAAAACAACTATTTTCAGAACTGATTTTTAATCGTTGTATTTCTACTTTTTGACAATAATAATAAAACTAAAATAATTATTAGACTGCAATAAAAAATGTGGATAGAACTTTTTATATTAAAATATTAATAATAACGCCATGTTTTTAGCATATACACTTTATTGTAGTCTTAATAATTATTTTATTATTATAAATATTTATTTATATCAATAATATTAATACATGTATTGTTGTTGTTATTTAAATCATAATTAGCCATTAAAAGCTCTTGCTATTGCTATAAAAATTTAATTAATAAAAAAAAAAAAGTTATTTTATAAAATTATGTTATCATTTTTTAAGTCATCATCTGTGTCTCTTCCTGACTATTATATCACACAATCCTGAGCGCACAAATTGGTGGTTGGCTGAAAGAACATTGTGTCGGATGGAGCAGTTGAAGGGGGAAACTTATTGCTAAACGTGCATTTTTTTCCCCTTCATTTTTATAAACTTTTTGTTTTATTGAGAAATAAGCTAATCATTTAATATTGATATGGTTATTACTAAAGCCTACATTCATACAAAAGCATTGGCTATGTAGCAAATCCTTAGGTTTCTGACACTGCCCTTGTACTGTTTGATCTGCAGTCCTGAAAAGGCTCCTGTTATCAGATGCTGACATTTGTTATCTGTTCTGCAGGTCTTGCGGAATCGCGTTCAGGCGTTGCGGGGTTATGGGATTTCCATAAAGGAGCGGGTCCGAGGTGTGGTTCAGGAAAACCTGGTTTATCAGGGCCACCCTACGTGTACTAAAACCCCTATACGGACAAACACACAGAACATGGAGTGTGTTGTACTTAACAACTCTCTGCTCAGACCCAGGTAGAACACACACGTAACAGACACAAAACTCTATAAATGTAGTCTATAAGAAGTAAAAGGCAACATGTCTACAATATATATCATAATATATAGATTTGGAGTGATGCTCCAAAAATGATTGAACAAAACACAGAAACCGAAAGTAATTTTGCTGAAAGCTGAAACTGAAAATAACGTTAATTTTATAATCAGTTAATTAATCAAATTTACTTGATTATCAACTTCAAATAAAAATGTGTATAATATATATCCACAAGCTGTAACTAGTAGTAAAGAGGAAGAGATGATCGGTTCAATTCACCCAATTTGGTTAGTTCACCCAAAAATGAAAATTCTGTTCAATTCATCAATTACTCACCCTCATGTCGTTCCAAATCTTCGGAACACAAATGAAGTTCTTCATTAAAATCAGAGAGCTTTCTGTCCCTTCATTGGCAGCTACACAACTACCACTTAAAAAAGTTCATAAAGAGATTGTAAAACTAATCCATATGAATTGAGCAGTTTAGTCCAAATTTTCTGAAGAGGCACGATCGCTTTATATGATGAACAGATTGAATTTAGGCTTTTATTCACATAAACATTCATCAACACACACATCAGTTATGATAAACGGAAGCTCAAGCATGTTCGCTTGACGCGCGAAAAACCAATGAGGTTCATTCTCATGAGTTACGCAGCACATTTGAGCTTCCGTAAGAACCAATGAGGTTTGTTCTTGCGCGTCAAGCAGGTTCGGTTGAGCTTCTGTTTATGTTCACTGATCAATGTGAATAATGCCTACATTTAGTCTGTTCATCATATAAAGCGATCAAGTCTCTTCAGAAAATTTGCAAAACCGCTCAATCATTCAAACCGCTCAAAATTCATATGGATTAGTTTTATAATCTCTTAATGAATTTTTTGAAGCGTCAAGTGGTAGTTGCATAGCTGCCAATGGAGACTACGGAACTGGCTCAGATTTTGTTAAAAATATCTTCATTTGGTTTGAAGATGAACGGAAGTCTTAGGGGTTTAGAACGACATGAGGGTGAGTCATTTTTGGGTGAACTAACCCTTTAAAGAGAGTTGTTTTGTTCACTTATCAACTGAAAGTAGCATAGACTAAAATATCTTGGTTCATGGAAATGAAGACCACCCAGCCCTATTGTGTCTACACATTTATCTGTTGTAGCTTATCCACATCATGTGCATGAAATAAGACACTGACACGGTCAAACGCGCCATCGGAGAAACGTCAATTAAATGTCACCATTTCGGTCAATGATTTCGGCCCTCTGTCTCAGCCAAAGCCAAAAAGGAATTAAATGGTTGCTTAAAATTCAGTGCATCACTAATAATATATGGCATACTATATTTGACCTCTACTACTCTTTCTGTTGTAGATCACAAGCCCTTTGGGCCCTGGAAAATCCACCTCCTCGTCCCCACAATACTAACCCCTCTAGTGTCACCCCTGCCACACTCCCTGCTCACCTTGCCATCACCATGACAAACAGAATCACTGCCTCTGTAGAAAGCGGTTGCCATAACAACGGCAGCATCTTTTGCTCAATTTTATGAGGTACATAATTCCCGGCTTTATAGCTCAATGATGGATCAGATGGAAATTCATAAACATTTTCCCCTCAACATGAAGAACAGAGGAGGTCAAGGCACTGCTTCAACATTCTGGGTTGGATGATGAACAATTGGATTAAGCCTCAACCACTTTCACATCCAAATGATCTAAAAGCACTTTTTAACTTTTTAGCTTGTTTAGTAGTCCGGGAATCAAACTATGATGGTTTAAAGGTTTACCCAAAAATGAAAATTCTGTCATCAATTACTCACCCAAATGTCGTTTCAAACCCGTAAGACTGTTCATCTTCGGAACACTAATGAAGAACTTTTTGATGAAATCTGAGAGCTTTCTGTCCCTGCATTGACAGTCTACACAACTACCTCTTTCAAGCCCCAGAAAGGTAGTAAAGACATCATTAAAGTAATCCATACATAAAGTAAAACATAAATGTCACTCCAGTGGTTTAACCTCAATTTTATGCATATGAAACAATTTACCACTTTATTTACAAATTATTAACCTAACAGACGTTCACACCAAAATGTACGCGTGATGTTGACGCGAGAGCAGACATTGTTACGTGGCCACGTGTTAATTAGAGTCACATGGATTACTTTAATGATGTCTTTACTACCTTTCTGGGGCTTGAAAGTGGTAGTTGTGTACTGTCAATGGAGGGACAGAAAGCGCTCAGATTTCATCAAAAAGATCTTCATTTGTGTTCCGAAGATGAACGAAAGTCACGTGTTTGGAAGGAGAAGTAATTAATAACATAATTTTCATTTTTGGGTGAACTATCCCTTTAAGACATCCCTTTTTTGTTTTTCACTCTCTCGAAATGGAAGTGAAGCTGGTCTGGGATCAGTGTTCATGAACACTTACTGGAGTTTGTATTTTATCCTGTTTCTTAATTCTGTTTGGCTAGCAAATCAGCTGAAACCTGCCGCCCCGTCCAATACAGAATACATTTGTGCCGGAAAGCTTTTTGTTTTGTTTTTCAGAAACAAAACTGAGAATTGTTGGAAGCAAATCAAGATAGCAATTTTTTTTATTTAAAAAGAAATCCTATATGATTCAGTAAGGCACATGAATTTCTTTGTCCAGTGAACCTACAGCCTGTTATCATTTCAGCCATTCACACAAAGTCAGGAGGGAGAAAGAGACACAAGAAGTAGAAGAGAGAGACATGTCACGTGGCTTTTCCTCTCTCTTCCCAAAAGACCAGAACCAGTGCTGAAAATAGAAGATAAACAATTTCAGTGCACCTTGGGAATTGTAGTCCTGCTGGCTTCTGCTGAGATTCTTCAATGGACAAAAACAAATATGCACGCACTGAGTACTGCTGCCAAACAAGTGGCAAACTGGCAATATTTAACTCTCCTATTAAAACCCTCTAGTTTTATGGACCTGTGCACAATACTGAAGGGTTTAGTTCCGAATGACCTGGCAACCCTTGGAGAATTTTTAAGAACTTATCAGAAGAAAGACAATTTAAAGATCTTAAATGTGATTTCACAGGCACCGAATCAATATGTCTCTCAATGAATCATTCATTTTGAAATGAATAGCGGTGAAGAGTTTTACTAAATATTGGGATATGCAAAAACTGCTGATAGCTGTTTTGCTATTTTGAAGACTGTAAGCAAGATTATCATATGTCGCTCCAGCTAAATAGTAGAATCGTATGAAAACCCTTTTGAAACGTTGTGATGTCAGAAACCTTAATAGGTATGAGAATAAAAAGAGACTAATGATGAATTGTAATTTAAAGGGACAGTCCACTCAAAAATGAAGATACACAAAAGAAGATATTTTGAATACTGTTGGTGAGAAAACAGTTTTGTTCCCAATGATCTCAATACTCAGACAAAAAATACTATGGAAGTCAATAGAAACCAAAACTGTTTAATTACCAACATTATTTAAAATATTTTTTGTTTTGTAGCTGAATGTCATACTCTCATGTTGTTCCAAACCTGTGAGCAAATGACGACAGAATTTTCATTTTTGAATGGATTATCTATCAAAGGGCTTGAAACTGGGTTGTTTTTTTTAAAAGAGACCATGGCTTTGTTCGGAATGGAATCCTAGCTTACTATTTATTTAAAGCTGTGCAGCATATACTGTACATAAAACAGTAGGTTTTGTTCTGAATCCAAGTAAACATCACATCACCTCATTGCTTGCGAGTGGCATCCAGTTGTCAACTTGCCATTTAAAAATTAATCGGGTAAAAAAAGTCTTAACCTTTTGCAGTCTGATCAAATGACAGTGTTTTAGCAGTAATTTCAGTTTATTTATTATACTGGAAATGAAAATTTACTCCACGGCCTTTGCATTGCTTGTAAAACGTGGTAGATGGTTAGGTATTCTGAATCTTTGCACACTGTGTACAGTATACATGCTATACAGGGATAGTATGGAAGTATGCCATTTCGAACATAGCCCATAAATAAAATAAGGATTTTGTGATGGGATTTTCTTCCAGAACACTAGACCTTATATTTATCGAAAGGTAGCCATCTTATGTTAGATTTACAGCAGGCTGTTATTTTAGTAATGTTTTCATACCAACTGCTGGTTTGATTTGTAAAGTGCAATATGTATCTACTAAAATGTGCCTATTTTTACAGTATGGTTTTTATACTTATTGTGCAGTATAAATATAATCGCTATCATTGAAAACTGACTATTTTCTGTAGTTTTTGTCTTTAGTTGCATACTGCATAGATATGGATTTGATTCCAAAAACCCCAAAACCCCTTTTTCACAGGTAAAGCAATCCTTGTGGTCTCAAGCTAGACATTAACAGTCAATCAACACAGGTGTAATTACAGTCATCTCAAGTAAACGCAAATTAAACTGAATATGGACCGATTTTGTGTCAGGTTGTTGTAAAACTAATCAGAACACAGGTAATTGCAATTTCCATTTACAGAATAGTCTTTTATTTATCTTACAAGAACACTAAATTGAGCACATTTGTGAAACTGCAAAACGAGATGCAGTTATAGCCGCTTTCTACACAGCTTAGAAACGCACTACTGTCCACGGCTCAGTTCATCCTCTTGCGTTTCTTGCGTTCCACCCGTCGATCATAATGCACCAGTGGAAGCACCAGAGAGGCCATCCTGTGCTCATCCTGTATCCCTTCTCTACTGGTGACAGTCTGACGGGACAGGGTCAGTCCCATGGCCTTGGCCAACTCCAACATTCTGCAAACAAACATTTGAAACCATGTCACAATAAAGATTATAGGGGTTCTCAATTATTTTTTTTTAACTTTGTTTTTTTTGCATTATAATAAAGATTACTTAAGACTGAATACCTGAAACTGAAATGAAATAATTATGATTTATTGAGGCAACCCTGGAAGTTTGCTGAGGACCCCTAGTGAGCCCTGATCTATAACTATGAAGTTTGTTAAATTGTGAATGGATACTGGATATCTTAAACGTATGGAAGCCATTTTCTGCCAAATTTAAATAAATAAATTAAATGATTAAAATGAAAATTAAAACCAAATTAACGATATCATTACAGAAAACAGTACGCAAAATATGTGACAAAACTGAGAATGAAATTAAATGATTTCATTTTCACAGCATTATCCCTGTCAAATTGAAAAATAAAATGCAATTGGTGATTTCACATTTCATTTTCACTACAGTCTCGAGGCAAGAGTGCCAATATTACAATGAAAAGCCAAACGTGAAAAAGAAACTACAAATACAGTTTTTACAATGCTCTTTAGTAACGCTCACGCAATAATAGTGACAATTCAAATACAAATGTAAATTTTCGTTTTCATTTTAATTCCTCTTTTATTTCAGAGTTTTCATTTTCAAAGACAACCTGCATGCAAATTCTGTTAATGAGTGGGTGTGGCTTATTCTAGTAACAGCGCTAGAGACACGCCTTCTGTAAAGCGAAGTCATCGACGTCCGTGTGCATGAATTGAATGTGTGAAACGAAATTATTTAAATGTGATTATATTGTAATCGAGACGACGAGATATGGCGAAATCTGTTAGTGAGCTTTTGCGGGAAGCTGCCGCAGCATTAGAACATGGAAACAACCAGCCTGACCATGTTAGTTATGATGTTAGACTCAGACTAGACCATAATCGATGAGGTTCATTCATGTATTAGTCTGTTTTGGAAATTCAACTATTTGGGTGTACAGAAGTCTTAGTAACAATTTCTACAACAATTATAGCCAGACATTAATACCCACTGGCTTTAACCGAGAACCTCGGACAATGTTTCATATTCGCGTCGTGCCTAACAACGCCCTTCAGCCGTGACTTCCCACTCATTAACATAGAATTTGCATGCAGGTTGTCTTTGAAAATGAAAACGAAAATGAAAACTGTGAAATAAAAGAGGAATTAAAATGAAAACGAAAATTTACATTTGTATTTGAATTGTGTCACTATTATTGCGTGAGTGTTACTAAAGAGCATTGTAAAAACTTTTTTTTTTCTTTTTCACGTTTGGCTTTTCATTTTAATATTGGCAGTCTTGCCTCGAGACTGTAGTGAAAATGAAATGTGAAATCACCAATTGCATTTTATTTTTCAATTTGACAGGGATAATGCTGTGAAAATGAAATCATTTAATTTCATTCTCAATTTTGTCACATATTTTGCGTACTGTTTTCTGTAATGAAATCGTTAATTTGGTTTTAATTTTAATTTTAATCATTTAATTTATTTATTTAAATTTGGCAGAAAATGGCTTCCATATAAACGGTGTTGCCATGGCAAAAGATTAAAGTAATGACAAAAAGTGAAACAGGAGGAGCCTCATAGCTTGACAATCATTTTACATGTACCCAGTTTAAATGCATATTGCCCATTGTGCACAGTTGCCCTACAGCCACCGGGCTGGCGGTGGCACCAGGGCTTTGGCCAGTCATCGCTGCTTGCAGCTATATTTTTTAGCATATAAAAGCCCTTTTAGTAAAAAATTGTTACATGGTACAAAAAAAAAAAAAAAGTGTACTTGTCTTTTTGCAGTTCAATCTTTCATGATTTTTATAAAGTAAACATAAGAGTAACACTCACTGGCCTGAAGTAACAGGTTTACTTGATTATCAATACAATGCATCATTTTAGAAAATTCATCTTAAAGGGTTAGTTCACCAAAAAATTAAAAATTCTTTCATTAATTACTCACTCTCATGTCGTTCCAAACACGTACAACTTTCATTCATCTTCGGAACACATATTAAGATTTTTTTGATGAAATCAGAGCGATTTCTGTCCCTCCATTGACAGCTACACAACTACCACTTTGACAATTGAATGTTCATAAAGAGATTCTAAAACTAATCCATATTAATTGAGCGGTTTAGTCCAAATTTTCTGAAGAGACACCATTGCTTTATATGATGAACGGATTGAATTTAGGCTCTTATTCACATGTAAACATATCAACTCACACATCAGTTGTGGTAAACGGAAGCTCAAGCATGATCGCTTGACGCGCAAAAAAACAATGAGGTTCATTCGCAGGTTTCATCATATAAAGAAATATCATATAAAGCGATCGAGTGTCTTCAGAAAATTTGGACTAGACCGCTTAATTCATGTGGACTAGTTTTACGATTCCTTTATGAATTTTTTGAAGCGTCAAAGTTGTAGTTGTGTAGACTATCAACAGAAATTGCTCAGATTTCATTAAAAAGATCTTCATTTGTGTTCCGAAGATGAACGAAAGTCTTACAGGTTTGGAACGACATGAGGGTGAGTAATTAATGATAGAATTTTCATTTTGGGGTAAACTAACCATTTAAAATGTGAGTTTCAAATATGATACATCTGGCTATTAAGTAAAGTTTATCACTCAGTCATCGTTGTATTGCATTGTATTATGTCACAAAAAACTATAGAGCTTTGACCACAAACCTAAGCATTTAAATATCATCCTAAAACATATTACTGTAAGATATAGATTGACAACTAACATTTGTAGTCTGCTATAATGCTATGAAGATTTACATTATTAGAATTATATCTAAGTTTTTGCACATATAAATATCAGCAACTGCACCAAATTGCATATTGTTGTTGAGTTTGAGCCTCTGGATTATGAAGGACTAAAAATGACAGAACAAAAAATAAATAAATAAAAGTAGAAATAAATAAATAAATGCAGAAATAATAGTGAAAATAAATACATTTTGGTAATATAAATGGCTATTTCTGTATTTTTACATGTACTTCTTTATTTATTTATGCATTTCTATATGTATTTATACATTTATTTATATATTTATGTATTTATATATTTATTTACATATTTATACATGTATTTATTTCTACATTTATTTATTCCTACATTTATTTATTTCTGTATTTCCACATTTCTACATTTATTTTTTCCCTGTGCATGTATGCTAATTGACCTATGGCTAAGCCACGCCCCCTCCACTCACTCGGACAAACAGTCAACAAAAGTAGTTTTGGCTTTTAAACAGCGTGTGTGTGTGTGTAATTTTGGTTGGGTGACAGTTGTAGGTTACAGTTTGACAAGAGTTTACAGTTTGACAAAAGCACAATGTTGTGTTTTACACAAATATAAGTAGGCTAAACACTTCGCAGTTTTAATTATGTCCTGTATGAACAAAATGGAGTACGTTTTTATGTTTCCACTGTTCGATCGCGCCCGCTCTCTGACACACACACACACATTCCAGCATTGCAATCTTGACATTGCAGCCTGTTCATTATTCTGCGCTCACACCAAACGCGAATAGAGCGTCAAATTCGCGCGTATCGCGTCTAGCTCGACGCTTGAACATTTTGAATCCAAAGCGAATAGGACGCGTATAAAGCGAGCGTTTGAAGCGAAATAGCACCAAACTATAACGTTTACACTGTGAACTGGAAATCTATGTCTGGAGCTGAAGCTTATCGACCTTCTCAACAATAAAATTATTAATATAACCCTCCAATGCATATTTAAGGCCCTTTTGGTGACATCGAGATGATAACCTTTTACCGAATGTTGACTGTTTGTCCGAGTGAGTGGAGGGGGCGTGGCTTAGCCATAGGTCAATTAGCATACATGCGCAGGGAAAAATAAATGTAGAAATGTGGAAATACAGAAATAAATAAATGTATAAATAAATAAATGTAGGAATAAATAAATGTATAAATAAATACATATATAAATATATAAATAAATAAATATATAAATAAATGTATAAATACATAAATACATATAGAAATGCATAAATAAATAAATACATGTAAAAGTACAGAAATAGCCATTTATATTACCAAAATGTATTTATTTTCACTATTATTTCTGCATTTATTTATTTATTTCTACTTTTATTTATTTATTTTTCGTTCTGTCATTTTTAGTCCTTCATACTGGATATATTCTCCTATTAGTATATCATACTATATGATCCATAAAAGCTTGAAGTATCAAACATGATACTCAGAAATAAAAAATAAAAAAATGCAAACTTTTGTCTTAAGGTTCAATAAACCGTTCCCCTTCAAAAAAAAATTGAGAATGATTTCATATGTCAGGCTTTACAGGGTTAATGAGTAGAATAATACATTTGACTGACTTGTTATCGCTGATGTCCATGTCTCTGTGTAAGAGTGTGAGGTTAGCCGTCTGATGACCCATGTGCAACAGTAAAGCCAAACAGTGAGAAACCAGTTTCATACGCATGGACGTCGACACTGTGTTCCTGAGTCTGTAGAGAGAAACAACTTGGATTTAAAGGCCATTGTCTGAAATTTCAGAGGTTTTGAATAAAGGCAAAAATGAAGTCAGAACAGGCTGCAGGACTGTGCCTAGTTAGGATACACACACACCGGCCGTTGTGGAAACTCTCCACTGTGAAATTCTTCAGCACTTTGTTGTTGATGATTTTGGGACATCCATTCTCAGTACCAACTTGCAAAAGAGAGTGAAAATTATAAGGTTATTTAAAGGTAAAAAAAATAAAAGAAGATGAGCATGTACAGTTGTGGTCAGATTTATTGCCATATATGATCAAAGATGGCTAAAAAAAAAGTGCTTATCCTTTTGATCTATTTTTTTATTTTTATTTTTATTTTACAAAAAACTAACCTTTGAAGTAAAATAATTAAGTGTGTGTGGAGGAGGGAGAGTTACATTATGAAATGTTTTTTTTCTCCAAAACACGTTGGCCACAAATATGGGCACACCTAGAATCATTTATGAGTAAAATAACTCTGAATTATATTCCCATTAATATTTAAAGTTTTTAGATGACTAGGAACATGAAATTGTCTAGCTATGACTTTTTTCACAGGAGTATAAATAGGAAACGCAAAGGCCAAATTCATTCATCCATCACAATGAGTAAAATCAAAGAAAATTGTTCTGATTAGCAGCAAAAGATTGTTGAGCTTCACAAAACAGAAAGTGGCTGTAAGAAAATAGCTAAAGCATTGAAAATCCCCATTTCCACCATCAGGGCTATAATTAAGAAGTTCCAATCAACTAAAGATGTTACGAATCTGCCAGCAAGACGAAGTGTGTCTATATTGTCTCAATGCACATTGAGGAGGAATCTTTGAGAGGCCGAAGACTCTCCAAGGATCACAGATGGAGAATTGCAGAGATTAGAGTCTTGGGGTCAAAGCCTAAACAAAATATTAAACAGTACCAACATCACCACATGTTGTTTGGGAGGGTTTCAAGAAAAATGCTCCTCACTCATCCAGAAACAAACTCCAGCATATTCAGGTGTCAGACACCACTGAAATTTCTAAAGGGACTAGATTCTATGGTCAGATGGAGGATGAGTTATAAAAATAAAAATAAAGTTTTTTGGCAGCAAACCCACCAGATGGAACAGGGATAAAATGTATGTTTTTGCTAGAGGGTTCTGCACATCTTGTTCAGATACATGGTATCATGGATTCTAGCAAATACCAGCAGATACATTTTTTTTTTTTTAAACCCGACCACTTCTGCTAGAAATCTTATAATGGGCCGTGGTTGGATCTTCCACCAGGACAACGATCCAAAACAAACATCAAAATCAACACAAAAATGTCACTGAGTACAAAATGAAGCTTCTGCCATGACCGTCCCAGTCCCCTAAACTGAACCCTATAGAAAATGAGTGGGCTGAACTGAAGAGAAGCAGCGCCAACATGGATCTGGGAATCTGAAGGATCTGGAGAGATTCTGTATGAAGGAATAGTCTCTGATCTCTTGTGTGGTGTTCTCCAAACTCATCAGGCATTATAGGAGAAAACTGTTATCTTGGCAAAAAGAGGTTGCAAATAGTATTTAATAAATGGGGTGCCAATAATTATGGCCAAAATGTTTTGGAGAAAAGCATTTATTTCATAATGCAATGTACCCCCAACTTTCAATTATTTTACTACAATGAAAGGTTAGATTTTTGAGCATTTTTTAAAAAAAAGATCAAAAAGACGAACAATGCAGATTTATTTTCACAGCCATCTTTGATCATATTTACCAGGGGTGCCAATAATTCTGACAACAACCGTACAACCAGTATTCTTGAAATCAATACATTATTACCATATCATCTACTGGCACAGACAAACTAAAGAATTTAACTCACATTTGTAGGATACACTACGTTTCTGTAGTGAGACTTTGATGAGGAAGGACAGGTACCAGGCACAACGAGACTGTCTGTCACGAGCTGCGTCCTCATTGGGAAGTGATTCAAGATGTGCAAGAACAGTCTGCGGACTAGAGAACACATTTTTATTAATAAAAACAAGCATTTCTATAGCATTTCTATCATTAATCTGGAGCTAAAAAATAGCCAAAACCAACAACTTTTCAAGCCATTTCCAAGATTTTGGAGTAAAATTATTTTCAAAACTTGTGCCATGCTGGAATCACAATTTTATTCTCTGATATTTCAAGTTTATTAAACATTCAGTTTGGGGTCAGTCATTTCTTTGAAGAAATTAATTATTTTATCCAGCAAGGATGCATTAAATTGATCAAAAGTGGCATATTTTTGTTACACTGGTTTAAATGGCTGATTTCTCTGGATTTAAACATTATTGGAAACATTTGGGATAAGGCAAGTACACAAGTCAACAAAATGTATAACATTGTTCTAATGATTTGTGTCATGTTTTAGTCAAAATCTTACATATTGTGCCTTTAAAATAGTAATGATTTTAATGTTTTACAACTCTACTATTTTACAAATAAATCCAGCCTTGGTAGTTATAAGATAATTCTTTCAAAACTTTTAATTGGCATGTGTGTGTTGTCATAAAAAACCCTTGTCATCAACGGCATGATGTTCTCCATACCAAAGCTCAGCTCTCATCTTCTGCAGGTCTTCAGGGGTCAACGCTGCCATCTTCATTCCAACATCCTTCAGCGCATCAAACTCAATTGGAGACAACACTAGAACAAAGTTAGGGATCTTGACAAAAAAAATGACGTGGAGAAACATATATATATAGAACTAAAAAGGATACATTGGTCAAAGGAGTATACATCTTCTGGTTTTTCTGCTGCAGTGTTGCACGGGGGGAGGAAGAGGGGGGTCTCTGTCTTTGCCTCACTTTCATTCACTTCATTACGCAGAGCTTAGAGACAGAATTGAAGAACCATTGCTATTAATCCTTTTCAATGCGCAATTTAGTCATGAATTGTGAAAACCCATACTGCTACTTACCTTCCACTCCTTTCCGATCTATGACGTTGCTGGCAGCCAGTGCCACAGCCTCCTGAAGCATTTCGTTGCCCACCTCGTTGAGTCTCCTGGAGCTCAGAGCACGCTTCTGTTTAGTCGTCCCGAATGCTTCAATGAGAGCATCCACCTGTGCCCAGACAGAGAAAACACACATATGGTTTATGACTTCTTCAATGATGTTTTTCATTTTTTAATTGAAGTACATTTTTAGATTTTTTGGGGGGGCTCAAAGACAAGCGTCTAAGGGTGATTCAACTGTTCTCATTTCATAATGAAGTAAAAAGATGAAAAGCAAAAAGATGAAATTCTTCAAAAGAAAGATTTAACCATAGGTAGTTTGGAATATTATTTAGTAATTTCTTAGACCACATGACTCTGAGACAAAAGTTGTTAACTGCATGTGTTTATTTGTCTAACCATTGGCAGGAGGAAAAAAAAAAAAAATCTCTGCCAACTCTCAAGATTCAAGTGTTAAGGTGAACAAGTCTCTTAAAGTCAGCATGAAATCAAAATGATCAATTCTTATTTTTTATGGAAAATTGCAGTGTTCATTATAAATTATATAATCCAATAACAACAACGATACAATCAATTCCCACTGAACAAAATGTTTTCCTCATTTGAAAAGCCATTTCCCTCTGATGTGTCAATAGAGAAGAAAATTATGATAGAAACTTCTGTCTAATGCCAACCTAATATTTAAGATAATTTTATAATAAGGCAAGGTTAGTTGTTTTTAGTCCCCCAAAAAATATATAACATAACATTTAAAAAATATTCAAATTTGTAAAAGTGCTTTTGACTTGATAATGGTATAAACATTTTACAAAACCAAATGAATATAAAAATAAATTTCTAAGAAAGGCACATATTCAGTTACTCACCTTCTCTCTGTATGTCTCAGCTTGCTTTGTGTTGTCATCTGCTGCGGATTCACCTGAAGACACACTCAACAATGAACTTCTCTTTCACTGACATCCTGTCTAACAAAAGACAATGCACATGGCTCCTATCTCTATTGTAGACAACAACTATTCTGTTAAATAATTACAAAGGAGCCATGATAATAAAATACATTTTTTGCAAACCTTATGACAAATAAATGACTTTTCCAATCATTAAAGATTTAATTTGACATAAGGACAGGAAGCAATCTCAAGCTGATAAGATATTTCAGTATGGAGCTAAATGTATTTTTAGATTATTCACTAAAAATCATAACTATTATACAATAATAATAATATAACATACTGTACAATAAATTAATATCAATAGACTTTATTATAATTAATGACTTTGAAGCTTGAAAACAACCATTTTAAACCTTCTAATCATTTTCCATGACCATGAAAAGCCCTGAAAAAAACTGTTATGCCACTATTATCATACATTACAAATGTACCATATTTACCTGGTATAAGAGGCAGCATATTGAACAGCTGAGCATTGTGAACATTCATTTGCATAGTGCTCTTGTCCAGAACTCCCACAAAATACCTGTTAACGACCATTACAATCCCATTATTCAGAGATCCAGTTATCATTCAACTAATCAGTTTTTTATACAGATCACCTCACCTGCACAGATTATTACATTGCGATGACCCAGGCCCAAAGTTGCTCCCAACATAGGGGAGTCTGTTTGATTCTGCAACCTAACATGGGAACAGAAAATATTTCTTAACACAACATTCGCCAGATTTACTTCAAGACCTAAAATAAAAATGGTTTCAATCTGCATAGGTAGATTTACCACAATCCGTCTGTTTTTCTTTCTGGGGTTGACTCCATCTTCGTGTTTGAAGAGTTTGAAGTCCAGATGCTTTGCTTTTCTCACGAGTCCATTAGAGAATTTAACTACAATGACAAGACTGTGACTTAAAAATATGGAAACGACTTAACAACAAACATCTAGCAATGATTTATGACTATTTTAGCCAACAATCTATTCAACTGAGTAACGTTACGTTAATACATTGTTTGATTTGGACACGAGCATGATGCGTTTCCACGTGGGTTCATCAAACACAAAGATGGAAGGGTATTTTTAATAAATAAGAGTCAACCAATAACACCGACAATATATTTTAGTACACCTATGATGATTCGGATATTAAAAAGTTACCAATATACGCATCCTTTCCCGTTTCTTCACATGATTTCCATGTACATGTCTCCGCCATTTTCTTCTTCTTTGAAATTTTATTGGCGGTCGACAAACAACAAAATGGTGTATTACCGCCACCGACTGGTATGGAGTGTGGAACAAAATGACATTTTATATCCTCTCCCACAAATTAGTTATTCTAAGATACTGAAAAATAAAACTATAGCATCCATTTCCCGAGTTATTTTGTAAAATATCTCCTAGTATAAATTTCAATGTTCGCCGCTGGGGGGGCGACGTGAACCCATGAATCATGCTGATTATCGCCCCCCCCAGCGGCGAATCATTGAACAAGCGTCTATGGGGTTTACCTGATCTCTGATCAGTTTTATACATTTGTAGACGTTTTTATTAGACATTAGTATGATTAAAAGTAATAAAAGTAATAGTCTCTAAACAGACACCATTAATAGTTAGACACCAGCGTGTGGCGTTTCGAACGCTTCGAAACAGCGAACCATTTTGCGAGGTCAAATTGTTTCGTAGCTTTGAAAAGCTTATTTTCTCCAATCAATAACAAAACGAGATTTTTTTATTTATTTCCTGCTCGCGTTCATCAGTATAATTGCAGTGAACAATTACCAGTGAAAACTGGCAGTGAACAAAGCTTTAAAAAAGATGTAAAAGTATCACACACAAAACAGAGTGCCGACTGATACCTCAAATAATGCCAATGGTCTTACTTCTTTAATATGGCTAGTGCTAAATGTTGAAAACGGTTTAAAGGTCTTTGCAAATTCATTATTCGTATAACATCAGAATCGATATAAGGCCACTAAGGGGTAAATGATTCATATATTTTTTTGGTAAAACTGAATATTTCTCAGGGTGAGTTATTTTTAAGACAGTGGGAAACTTAATTATGCCACTAGATGGCGACAAGTGAGTGTCTTTTTTTTGTTGTTGCCTTTTTGCAACCAAGGATGCATTTATTTGATCAAAAATACTGTGAAACAGTAATATTGTAAAATGTTGTTACAAATTAAAATAACTTAGTTTTTCCTGTTTTAAAATACTTTAAAACGTCATTTATTCCTGTGATGGCAAAACTTGGAAAACAATTACACCACTAGATGGCGACAAGTGAGTGTCTTTTGAGTGTTATTTACAGTTTATATATACAGTGAGGAAAATAAGTATTTGAACACCCTGCTATTTTGCAAGTTCTCCCACTTGGAAATCATGGAGGGGTCTGAAATTGCCATCGTAGGTGCATGTCCACTGTGAGAGACATTATCTAAAAAAAAATAATCCAGAAATCACAATATATGATTTTTTAACTATTTATTTGTATGATACAGCTGCAAATAAGTATTTGAACACCTGTCTAACAGCTAGAATTCTGACCCTCAAAGACCTGTTAGTCTGCCTTTAAAATGTCCACCTCCACTCCATTTATTATCCTAAATTAGATGCACCTGTTTGAGGTCGTTAGCTGCATAAAGACACCTGTCCACCCCATACAATCAGTAAGAATCCAACTACTAACATGGCCAAGACCAAAGAGCTGTCCAAAGACACTAGAGACAAAATTGTACACCTCCACAAGGCTGGAAAGGGCTACGGGGAAATTGCCAAGCAGCTTGGTGAAAAAAGGTCCACTGTTGGAGCAATCATTAGAAAATGGAAGAAGCTAAACATGACTGTCAATCTCCCTCGGACTGGGGCTCCATGCAAGATCTCACCTCGTGGGGTCTCAATGATCCTAAGAAAGGTGAGAAATCAGCCCAGAACTACACGGGAGGAGCTGGTCAATGACCTGAAAAGAGCTGGGACCACCGTTTCCAAGGTTACTGTTGGTAATACACTAAGACGTCATGGTTTGAAATCATGCATGGCACGGAAGGTTCCCCTGCTTAAACCAGCACATGTCAAGGCCCGTCTTAAGTTTGCCAATGACCATTTGGATGATCCAGAGGAGTCATGGGAGAAAGTCATGTGGTCAGGTGAGACCAAAATAGAACTTTTTGGTCATAATTCCACTAAACGTGTTTGGAGGAAGAAGAATGATGAGTACCATCCCAAGAACACCATCCCTACTGTGAAGCATGGGGGTGGTAGCATCATGCTTTGGGGGTGTTTTTCTGCACATGGGACAGGGCGACTGCACTGTATTAAGGAGAGGATGACCGGGGCCATGTATTGCGAGATTTTGGGGAACAACCTCCTTCCCTCAGTTAGAGCATTGAAGATGGGTCGAGGCTGGGTCTTCCAACATGACAATGACCCGAAGCACACAGCCAGGATAACCAAGGAGTGGCTCTGTAAGAAGCATATCAAGGTTCTGGCGTGGCCTAGCCAGCCTCCAGACCTAAACCCAATAGAGAATCTTTGGAGGGAGCTCAAATTCCGTGTTTCTCAGCGACAGCCCAGAAACCTGACTGATCTAGAGAAGATCTGTGTGGAGGAGTGGGCCAAAATCCCTCCTGCAGTGTGTGCAAACCTGGTGAAAAACTACAGGAAACGTTTGACCTCTGTAATTGCAAACAAAGGCTACTGTACCAAATATTAACATTGATTTTCTCAGGTGTTCAAATACTTATTTGCAGCTGTATCATACAAATAAATAGTTAAAAAATCATATATTGTGATTTCTGGATTTTTTTTTTTTAGATTATGTCTCTCACAGTGGACATGCACTTACGATGACAATTTCAGACCCCTCCATGATTTCTAAGTGGGAGAACTTGCAAAATAGCAGGGTGTTCAAAAACTTATTTTCCTCACTGTAAATGCAGAATGCAGAAATGCAGAATGTTCATGCTTATTGTTGACAAAAAAAATCACATAGGCTATTCGAAACTGGAATAGCCTTAAATGAGAGAAAAAAAAAAAAAAAAAAAAATATATATATATATATATATATTAGGGGTGGAGCCGAACCCGAATACGGTATTCGGAAAGGCACGAATAATGTGTTTTTTACGAATACTTATTTCGAACAAATACTTTAAAAATATTTGTATTCGGGAACAAGAAAAACTTTATTTCAAAAAGCTGCGTTTCCTGACCGGCGGTGCTGCTGATGTGGTGGCTGTAAATCCAATTGTTGATAAGAAAGGAGGAAAGAGCCACATATGGTAATATTTTGGATTAGGCTAATGTCACGTTGTCATAAGGGGCCGTTCACATAGCGCGTTTTTTTTTTTGCGCGTGCAGATTTCAAATGTAGGCGCTTATAATAGAAGCGAGCGGCGCGCTCGTTTTTCCAGGCGCGCCTATGTCCATGTTGCATAGCAACGACAGACGCCACGACTCACGAGAGAGCAAGCGCTTGTGGAAAGGAGAAAGCGGTGCGAACTGCGCTCTCCATGATGACGAGGAAGTATCAGCAAAGAATTAATTGATTTCTAGCCCTTTCATTAGCTTTAGATATATTTATGGAGATGAGAAATTAAATAAAAAGCCGTCATTATGTCATTAATATCAGTCCATCAGAAAAGCAGTTCTAGGCTTATTCTTGGCTGGATAACTCTTAGCAGGTTTAAAAAGCCCTTTTAAAATTAAATATGAATGCAGTTTTGGATTAAATAAAAGTACAGTCAAGTCAAATAAAACAAGTTTTATCTCCTGTATAGTTTGGTAACACTACAATAAGATACCATCCATTAACATTACTTAATGCGTTGTCTAACATCAATACATTGAGTGAACAATATATTTTTACAACATTAATTAATGTTTGTGAATGTTATTTAATACAAACACTTGATTGGTCATGTTTGTTCACTTCATTCATTGTGCATTAAATAATGTTAACATAAATAATGTTAACTTTTGATTTTAAAAATGTATTTTTAAATTAACCCCAAGGAGAATAATTGCGACAGTATATAAATATTGTTTATTGTTAGGTCATTTTATCTAATGTTATCTAACAAATGGAATCTTATTGTAAAGTGTTTTTAATACTATACAGTTTCCATCATTGTATCCGTGATATACACTTTAATATATGTAAACTTAATCTAAATTAAGCTTTGGTACCGAAATTGGTACTGAGAACCGTGGATTTTCACTGGTATTGGTACCGAATACTAAAATTTTGGTACCGTGACAACACTAGTAGCTCTGTTAGCTCGGTAATTTAGACAAGGCTGTTGACAGAGTAACGTTAACGTAGGTAATGGCTGTTATGTTATTTTTTTTTTTCAATGACATTCGTTGTTACATGTTCATTGCTGGATTTAAGGAAAAACATCAACCAATATTGCATATCCATAATTATGATAATGGATATAATTAAAGAATACTTACACTATAACGTAAATTAGAAGTGTAAAATGGATTTTTATACCTATTTAGAATTTTACTCGAATACAAATACAAATACAAATACAAATACTTTTCCCCCCTCAACAAATACAAATACAGATACAAATACCGGCTGCTTTGCACATCCCTAATATATATATTAGGGGTGGAGCCGAACCCGAATACGGTATTCGGAAAGGCACAAATAGTGTGTTTTTTACGAATACTTATTTCGAACAAATACTTTAAAAATATTTGTATTCGGGAACAAGAAAAACTTTATATCAAAAAGCTGCGTTTCCTCATGAGACATGGCGACATGGCGGTGCTGCTGATGTGGTGGCTGTCCACTTGTTGATAAGATAGGAGGAAAGAGCCACATATGGAAATATTTCGCTCACATAGCGCGTTTTTTGCGCGTGCAGATTTCAAATGTAGGCGCGCGGCAAGCGAGCAGAGCTTTCCAGGCGCGCCTATGTTCACGGTTGCATAGCAACGACAAACGCCACGAGAGAACAAGCGCTTGTGGAAAGGAGAAAGCGGTGCGAACTGCGCTCTCCATAATGACGAGGAAATATCAGCAAAGAATTAATTGATTTCTAGCCCTTGCATTAGCTTTAGATATATTTATGGAGATGAGAAATGAAATAAATAGCCGTCATTATGTCATTAATATCAGTCCGTCAGAAAAGCAGTTCTAGGCTTATTATTGGCTGGATAACTCTTAGCAGGTTTAAAAAGCCATTTTAAAATTAAATATGAATGCAGTTTTGAAAAAAATATTTTACACATTGCATATCTATATTTATTATAATAGATATAATTAAAGAATACTTACACTATAATGTAAATTAGAAGTGTAACGCAAAAAAACTGGATTTTTGCACCTATTTTGAATTTTACTCGAATACAAATACAAATACAAATACTTTTCCCCCCTCAACAAATACAAATACAGATACAAATACCGGCTGCTTTGCACACCCCTAATATATATATATATATTTTATTTATTTTTTGTTAATGCTTATACACCATTTCTGAAACTATGGCTCCTTTTCTCAAAACTCTACACAAAAAAACATCACACATTAATGCAAAACATTCAAGTGTTTTGAATGAAACACTTCATTCAAAACTATTTTAACTCTTCTAAAAATTGTTTTTGCATAGTAACTCTACATGCAAACCGTACACACCAAACTACACATGGATATGACAAATCAAATGTAAAACACTACTATCTTGTGTCTTTTGCTTGTTCAGTGTGACAAGTACACTTGAGCTGTATAATGACAGTATTGGCTTGTTAGAGCTGCTTTATAGCAGAATTTGAAACTTGAAACAATCTGAAACAAATTTAAACTATATATTCGAACTATATATTGCTCCGGGCCCATTACTTTTTCAAATAAGTTTAGACAGGGATTGGTGGGCCCTATTGCTCATTTTTAGTCATATTCTACATAACATGTACTCTCTCCCCTTTGATTTAACCATCATCATTGGCATCAGTCTGATGGATTTATTAACAAAACCCATGGCCACATTAAGCTTCTCAAATAAAAATCCGCTTGTCGGAGAAAGTGTTAACAACTGCAGTATGAACTAACGTGATATCTATGGACTTTTAAGCTAACCTAGCTAGTTAAGTTGGCTTGGAAAAGTTGGCTTTGGTGCGTAACTCGCCCCGCACCGTTTGTCTCAGACCCCTGAGTGAGGTGTCAAATCGACCGGCTCATTGAGGAGAGGTGTGCTATGACTTTTATAAGTGATCGGGGGTACGGTGTTCGCCCCAGGGGTGAAAAAGCGGCCAAAAAAGTCCCATTGACTTAACATTGCGACGAACTTTGACCACTCGTAACTCTGAGCGAGGATTTCGCAGAAACGTGTGATTTGCCACATTTGAAGAGGCTGACAGGCTCTGTAAGAACATACCTCACAATGGGGTAAAAGTAGCACCCCTGGGGGGCAGGAGCGTCCCAAAGTTTCCCATTGACTTACAATGCCGTCCTACACATTGCATAGGGATTTTGTATTGAACGTAGCTCTGGATCACAGTGTCATAGAGACAAGGGGGCGGGCTCATTTTACTCAGACGACCAATCAGTCTCTCAGGATCATTGTGAAGCTATCAAGCCACGCCCTAGCAACCATTTAGAGCACCTTAGCAACAAGTCCCATAGACTTCCATTGAAAGAAAGGGATATCTCCGGACTGAATTGTCATAGAAACATGGGGGTGGTCTCATTTGACTCGGGGCAGCAAACAGCCAATCATGAATCACCTCAACACTTCCTAGCCCCTCACTAGCAACCATTGTCGAGCACCTTAGCAACCAAAACCATAGGAGTTGGCATGGGAGTTGGTTTATATCATTCATACTGACAAGCAGCCTTTGGAGTTTTATGATTGGCAGCTGCCAAGCCACTCCCTAGCAACCAAACAGAGTACCCTAGCAACCATTTAGCAAGACCTATATCTCTGCATCAGAACATCATAAAGAGATGGGGTTAACACAAGTTTGACTCAAGGCAGCAAACAGCCCTTCATGAGACACCACAACACTTGCCAGCCCCACCCTAGCAACCATTGTCGAGCACCTTAGCAACCAAAATCCATAGAGGGATATCTTTCATTCTGAATGTCACAGAGGAATGGGAGTTGGTTTATATCATTCACACTGACAAGCAGCCTTTGGAGTTTCATGATTGGCAGCTGCGTACCCTAAGAGTACCCTAGCAACCATTTTGCAAGACCTATTTCTCTGCATCAGAACATCGTATAGAGATGGGGGTTGGCTCTTTTGACTCATGGTAGCAAAGAGGAATTCCAACATGCTACGCATGCTAGCTGTGAATAGCTACATGCTAATAGCGATTAGGTAAGTGCTAAATCATGGCAAGAAAATGCTAAGAACTCTAATAGCAATTGTCTGTGACAACTACCAACCACTTAGTAACACCATAGCAACCACCCATAAAACCATAGCAACCGCCCTGAACACCCTAGCAACTGCCTAGCAACTCCCTAGCAACTGCCTAGCAACTCCCTAGCAACCACCCAAAATACCCTAGCAACCTAACTAATCTTTCTTTCTTTTTTCAAACTAGTCTTTCTTTCTTTTTTTCTAACTAACTAATCTTTATTTCTTTTTTCAAACTAATCTTTCTTTCTAACTAATCTTTCTTTCTTTCTAATATATCTTTCTTTCTAACTAATCTTTCTTTATTTCTTTCAAAATAATATTTCTTTCTTTCTAACTAATATTTCTTTTTTTCTTTCCTTTTTTCTAACTAATCTTTCTTTCTTTTTCAAAGTAGTCTTTCTTTCTTTCTTTCTTTCTTTTTTCAAACTAATCTTTCTTTCTAACTAATCTTTATTTCTTTCTAATATATCTTTCTAACTAATCTTTCTTTCTTTTTTATTTCTTTCTAACTAATCTTTCTTTCTTTCTTTCTTTCTAACCAATCTATCTTTCTTTCTAACTAATCTTTCTTTCTAACTATTCTTTCTTTTTTAACTAATATTTCTAACTTTCTTTCTTTCTAACTAATCTTTCTTTCTTTTTTACAAACTAATCTTTCTTTCTTTCTAACTAATCCTTCTTTCATTCTTTCTTTTTTCAAACTAATCTTTCTTTCTTTCTAACTAATCTTTCTTTCTTTTTTCTTTTTAACTAATCTTTCTTTCTTTCTAACCGATCTATATTTCTTTCTTTCTAACTAACTAATCTTTCTTTCTAACTATTCTTTCTTTTTTAACTAATATTTCTATCTTTCTTTCTTTCTAACTAATCTTTCTTTCTTTTTTACAAACTAATCTTTCTTTCTTTCTAACTAATCTTTCTTCCTAATATTTCTTTACTAGAAACATGGTAAATCATGTTAAACCATGCTAGAACAGTTTAAAACTTTTTTGAACTTTCTGGCTAGGCTTTTTCAAGCCAACTTAAAGTTTGTCTACAAACTTTACCATCTAGTTATTTTTAGTGTTGGCATTTTACTCAATTTTAATATCTGAATGTAATCTGCAAATGAGATGGACATCGGTTATGCTCATCTTTGGTAGCTCCTTTAAAGGCATCTACATAGAAAAACATACAAAAGACCTGAACCGGAAGCGGTGCAACCTATTTGACCTGAATACGGAAGTATGTTGCACATAACCCCCGTTGATCCTGACGTCAGATCAAATCTTTCTAGTGGCTGTTCTGAGTTTTGTGATTCTTAGACATTTCACAGTGTTTCACTGCCACAGTTATTCTGAAAAGAGAGTTTCCTGGTCTCTGAGCCTATTGTGCGAGAAACGCGGATATCAAATGTGATCTGACTGATCAAATTTGAGCAGTAGACCATGTGCAAAAGAAGCCTGTCAGGACCACAAGGGATGTGGTTTAGTGGTTGCAAGTTGATAAACCACTTATTCTACTCACTTATTACAAATGTGACTGTAAATGTGATAGTATAATCTGAGCTTTAGACTCTATGCAAAAGAAGCCTGTCTCTACTAGCTGTGAGAGGATAGGACGTCTCGGTGGGACCATGGGTGGGACACAGAGAGGAGCTCTTTGTCTCGTGTTAAACGCCCTCCCCCGCAGACGGGCGAAGTTCTGCGCATTCTGCGGGGGAGGGCGTGTAACACGAGACAAAGAACGGTCTCTGCGTCACACCGAGATGTCCTATCACAGCTAGTAGAGACAGTCTTCCTTTGCATATGGTCTACAGAGCTCAGATTATACTACGGTAAACCTAAACAAAACTGCTGATTTGAAAATATCATTGTTTATATAGGTTTAAAGGTTCATATCACCATGATTTACAGTCACATTTGACATAAGTGAGTAGAATAAGTGGTTTATCCACTTACCGACACTGAAGAACATACCTGGGGGTCCCGGCTATAAATAGTTCTCCTCAATTCCCTCAGTTCGTGCTTGCTTCGGCAGCACATATACTAAAATTGGAACGATACAGAGAAGATTAGCATGGCCCCTGCGCAAGGATGACACGCAAATTCGTGAAGCGTTCCTCATTTTTATTAATTATTAGTTATTAATTATGAAATTACTGTAGTTATTGATAGTTTACACTGTATCAAGTGAAAAAAACAGTGTTTAAGCGTGCAGTACGCAGCCTTCCCGCTAGAGCGCAGCATCGCACTGCAGTCTGGCGCTAGAGCGTCTCACTGAAGTTTACATCTTTAACAGAACAGAAACATTTAGTTTCCAAGCAAAAATAATGTTGTACATATTTGTAATGATTGCATTTACCATCCTAATGTTTCCTCAGCCGATTTTAATCAACCGTATCTTAATCTGACAATATAATCGATAATGATCATTCTGAATCTTCGTCCTCAGATTTCGACACGGATTTATTAAATATGTTTATATAGACTAAACACTAATGTATAAAGTAATTAAAATTCATTTACCATGCATATGTGTTGTTTTCGCTGTCTTGGTTGACCAATGTGCGTCGTTGTTCTTGGCTTATTGTTTTTCTTTAGTACCTGAAAACACACAGCGAAAACGAGAATTACATACACTAGTCACTAGTGTATTTAAATTTTCATTCACCACAAACAAAACGTAACTAACGGTGTGTTACTAAATAAATGTCTGTACATAAATTAATTTCTTGCTTCGTAATTGAGAGGAATTGAAGGACAAACGCTTTTCGCTGCATTCAGGACTAAAACGTTCTCCTTTTGAGCATCATCTGACAGATCAAACTGTAAAGAAAATAAAAGTCGATGTTCAAAACAAAATTATGCTAGAGTTGAGACTGAAAGGTCGTCTAACTTGTGTATCGCTAAACTAAACTGAAGTAGTAATAGATTTAAATACTGGATATCATATTTGTCAATCATTGTATTTCTCTAAACGTCAGTTTAAACATTCATGACTATTTTCAGCAATTGTTAATTGAGTGAAAAGGACAAATACAGTTTAAGATTTCTGAGACTTCATTAAAAAAAAAAAATTGCCAGTGCTTTGTCAGCTTTTTTCGGTTTGAACAATTAGAATATTTATGAACAATTATCACTTATTTTAATATATACTTTTATTAAAAAAGTAAAATAATCACCATCAATCTTATGTGTATGTTATATGTGGCAAATTCAGGAGAATCAGAGGTGTGTTTGGACCAAATACTTCATTTGTGCTTTCATTTTGTACATTTGTACTGGCTCTACAAAAAAGGGCAATACGAAAGACAACAGGAAAGGAAAGAGAATGAGATGTATATAAAGCACAGAAAGACTTAATAAAACATTCTTGACATTATCATATGAAAAAAGAATGCAACCAATATTTTAGAAGTAGCTATATCACCGCTTGAGACTTTCTCCTGTCAGTCTCGCATTAGCGTCTCACTGGCTCACAGTAGATTTCACACCTTCAACTTGGGTTCAAAGAAGTAACAGGAAGAGATGCTCTGCTTCCAAGCAAAGAAAATGTTGCAAGTATTCGCAATGATCGCATTTACCATCCCGATGTTTCTTCAGGCAGCCTATTTAAGCATTGTTAAAGATATCTCTGAATCTTCTTTAGTACTGAAAGACTAATAAAACATTCTTGACATTATCATACTTCTAAAATCTTAAAAGAATGAACCAAGAACCAAGGTTTTAGAAGAAAAGCCGTAACCATGTCTTGAACATTGGGGAGACCGTAACAATTCAAAATTCATTAAAAATTCATTATGCATATATGATCATTCACATTCTACTTTGAAGCAGCTCTAATAAGACATTAGTGTCTTTATTAAGCTCAAGTCAGCTGAATTACAAGACGAAATCCAAAAACAAACAAATGAAGATAAGTGAGATTCATGCCTGGAGGTGCTGATGCCATCCTTTCAGCATCTCTTCTCCTTATGTAGACCTGCAGAGCATCCATTTTGGTACCCGGTCTGGCTTCCTGCTTCCTAACGCACTTGGTGAAGCTGAAAAGGAGGGACATACACAATTAAATCAAGCCCCAACACAACAAATTCTTAACTGCCTGCATCCTCTGTTAGACATGTAAGCCATACCCTTTTCTGTCCTGATCCACTGCCTCATACAGGTCCTTGAAGGACATGCTGGCAAATTTGCCAAAGCCTACTCGCATCAGGTCTTCCTGGGCTGGTGTGCCAGTGCCCTCTTGAACCCGGTGCTAGCTGATGGCAGCCATCATGTTAGTGAACAGGGCAGCATATCAGAGCAAGGCATTCTTGTTCCCCATGATGGCAGACTGGGTGGTGTCTCCTCCCTCATGCTCCCGTTGATGGACGGCAAGCACCATGGATGCATTAACAATATCATTGGATAGCAACCATTTTAAGGTTTTACCCCGGTACTGGCCGAACTGCAGGGCGCTCTCGCTCAGCACGAGGTGGTGACTTGATGTGCTGACACACGAGCGATGGCCTCCTCCTTCACCCTTATAGCAGGCCATGAGCGTCCCGGAGTGGGATTTCTCCTGTAGACAGCAGCGAGGGCCGGGGTGAGCTCACCAGTGGGCTCTTTGAAACTAAGGATTGAAATCCATTTTCTACAAGACACACACACACAAATGACAATCAAATCAAAACTGTCAAATTTTCTTTATATTGTAATCATTATGATCAAAACCTGTAATAATTGCTTTAGAAAGCTCATTTCTTCTGTCTAAATGAATACATGATGTTTGATAACTGCATGATTTGTATTATCCTAGAACTGTACATTTTTGACATGGACATTATTATGACAGTCACCTCTGATAACAGATAATATCTTGTATATATATCAATATAATATCTTGTAATCTAGAAACTTGTATTTTCTGTGAAGCTGCTTTGAAAAGATGTGTAGTGAAAAGCACTATACAAATAAATGTGAATCGAATTGAATACTTTAAAATAAGAGGCACATAGACAACCACACAGCCTTGCAAAATTAGTCATAGTTTTACTTAAGTAACTGTATTAAAATAACACAGTACAACAACAGTACAGTAACCACGAACTTACCATTGCTTAACTAGTAACGTTAAATAAAATGTATGGCATGATGCTTTCATTTTTTCAAAATATAAATTTCAGGCACATAAAATCGTACACAGAATTGCGGAAAATTAACCATGGTTTTTAACACAGTAACTATAGATCAAGAAAATAAATCAACACGACAAAGCCATTGCTTCATATTAATATTCATGATCATTCAACCATGACATTGGATTAAATGCGTATACGAAAAAATAATAATAATGCAAACAGGTGTTCACCCTCACCCCTTCATTTATGAAAGCTCGACGCAAAAAAATTAATAAACAAACAGATCATTCAAAAATCAGTGGATCCGTAATAAATCGCTGTCTGTCAAATCATCAAAGCAACTGCGTAGCTAGTTGCCTACTGTTGAGTAGGCTATACTGTCGCAAAAATTAATCATAGTATTACCAGAGAATGTCTAATAGGAAGAGAATTGGCACTCTCTGCTTACTTCCGGTTTCTGGACTGGCTGCAGTAACACGTCTCTGTCCATGCGGGGGCGCTCGCAGGCGAGTGCAGAATGAATGGAGGTCTATGGCGAAAAACCCTCGAAATCCACTTTTCTCAGGATATAATTTTTTGTCTAGTAATTTGAATGTTGTATTCGAAAGGAGATGCAAAGAAATTACACATTGCTGGGTGTTAGATTTTTTAGAGTCACTTATTTGGTTTAAAAAGTCTTTTAAAATGTCAATGACGTCAGAATGCTGACGTCATTAGCAGAATGCTAGCGTGTTATGGGCAACAACAACTCAACTTGTAAGAAATCGAAAAGAAATAAGTACTCGTTCATTCAACTTTCGACCTATAACACATGTTGAACTTGCAAAACCTACAATAAAATCTGAGATTTCTCAACGGCAATCGGGTGAAAGAGACACATTTAGCTGTATAGCCCCATAGACTCCCATTCAGTCTGAACTCGCCCGCGATCACCTCCAGTGGAATTCTAATGGAACTGCAACCAAGATCGATACAATGGGGCTAATAGGAAGTGCCAAGGCTCTCCGTAGACGGGCTCTGGTATTACTAAAGTAACTATGTATTAAAATAACACAGTAGCCAACAACATCAGTAAAGTAACCACGAACTTACCATTGCTTCACTAAGTTACAGTAGCCTAATTAAAATGTATGGCATTATGCTTTATTTATTTTTCAAAATATGAATTCGAGGCACATAAAATCTTAGGCTACAAAACCACACAGAATTTCGGAAAATTAACCATGGTTTTTAACAGTAACTATAGATCAAGAAAATAAATCAACACGACAAAACCATTGCTGCATATTAATATTCATCATGATGATCATATTTCAACCATGACATTTGGAGTAACGTTAAATGTAAATACGAAAAATACAAATGCAAACAGGTGTTCGCCCTTACCCTTACCTCTTACTTTATACACGTTTGAAGCAAAAAAATAATTAAATCTGGTTAAAATGTTCAAAGCACTGCGTAGTACTGTTGAGCAATACCTCCCCCACTTCGCAAAACGTGCTCTGTAGCGGTCCCGCCCACAGGCCAATCAGGATGCAGGCTTAGTGGAACTTTCGAGAAGGACCAATGACAAACCTCACATCATGACCATATAGGGATGCACTCTAAGTGGAACTTCGCTGCGACCAATGGCGAGCAAGTGGACGGGCCAATCAGAACGCTGGGAACGTGGAACATAAGGAACTATGTGGAACCGAAGATCAGAACCTGGATCCGAACCTGATGGATCTTCTCTGTGGGCCAGCCCCCTGTGCCCCCCAGAGCCACAGGGAGCACACAGTGACCCTGAACTCCAGGGTAATGTTCCCCAAACCCCAATGGGGTCATCTGTGGGGTTGTGGGATGCTTGTACACTGCTTAAATGAGATAAATAAATGTAAATTGTAAACTGTAATATTGAAATTAGACTTAATATTTTACATTTATTCATTTTGCAGACGCTTTTATCCAAAGCGACTTACAAATGAGGAATAGGTCGTGAAAAGGCAAAAAAAAAAACACAAGAAGTGCTCAAAATCAGGGGCGGATCTACTAGCTGCCACCCCTAGTAAAGGTCTTGCCACCCCAGCTGCCACCCCATTGACGTCAGAGCCTCTGAAGGTGAAGTGAGTTTCCCCAGGTGTAGTTTAAACACACGTTTAACTTAAAGTTACTTTTGTAATGAATGTATTGTATGCTAAAGACGATTCAGCATCAGCAAAAACAGCGAGTCTATTACGTTAGCCAAAATCAGCGGTCAAATCGCTCCCTCGTGATTTGTAAGAGCACTCTTCCCTTTGATTAGCCTAATTTTGATTTTAGTGAAGACAAGAACAGCTTAATAAAAAATATAAAATATTGTTTGTGTTTACTGATGGTCGCCGTTACGCCGACGTTACGTTACAACACAATACAGTGCCAGTTAGGAGATCGATCATTTGATTAGCTAAGCAGTCCTATTAAATCCAATTCCTCTCAGATATCACAGCAATGAAACCAGGTTACAACTGGGGAAATAACAAATACAATAGGATTAAGTAGTCTAAACATAAGCCTAACTGGTGTGTGCATGTGATAAATCTTTCTGATTTTATATTTGTTATTGAGGACAGAACTAAACATTTAAATGGTTACACTTTCTTTGATATTAAACTAATTTTATTTTAGATTTAGATTTTGGCTTCCAATGATTATAAAAAAATAATATATTTGAGGTATACCATTAAAAACTAAAGCTGCATTCTGTCTAGCGCAACTTCCTTCCCTTCACAGCGGTGCGCTGTCATCTCCCTAAAACCCAAACATAACATCAGAATTTGCATGATCGGTGATTGTTGTAAAATGTAGTCTATACTGTTGCTAAACTGCGG
Organism: Abramis brama; assembly: GCF_963993115.1. NCBI lineage: Eukaryota > Metazoa > Chordata > Actinopteri > Cypriniformes > Leuciscidae > Abramis > Abramis brama. The sequence goes on along the minus strand of NC_139964.1, from coordinate 53,679,921 downwards.
GACGCGTTTGATAATAAAAGGCTATTAAAAGTACCAAAATTGACGCAATAGACGCTGTTCCAAATGCGGCGCGCGCTCCGAAACACACCGCAACGAGACAAGTAACGTATATTTTGGGCTTCGTGTGCACATCTAAACGATCAAATATGTCAAAATGGCTGTCTTGGAGATTCACTTAAACAGTTTATTCACTTAAATACAGTTTATGTCTTAAATGGGCGTTAATAGTTGGGAGAAAATATGATGCGTAATAATGATTAGATCTGCATTTGGTCTTAACCCTCTGGGGTCCTTCGGGTCCAAATGGACCCGAAGCGTTTAAATAAAAAAATGTAAAAAATCATAGCTTCATCGGAATGGTCCGAAATTTGGTGACTTTGTTGGTACTTGGTATATGAACACCCCAAAAACGTGGGGACAGAATTTGAATAGTCTAAGTGGTTGTAAAAAAAAAAAAAGTCACACTCAGGACCTTCGGGTCCATTTGGACCCCCATTGGAAATGAATGGGAAATTGGCAAAAATGTGACAATACAGAGTTTTTTTGTGCGTACAATCTACAAATCAGCCACGATCCAGAAAAAAACCACACAACAGTGAAGGGGTGAATCTATAAAACATCAAGAGTGCAAAACAGACACATCCACACACACACAAACACACTTTTATACACATACACACTAATAAATTCAGATTACAAAAATCTGTTTTGAATTTTTAAAAATCACAGCTTCATCGGAATGTTACGAAACTAGGTGACTTTTATGGTATTAGGTATGTGAACACACAAAAAATATTGAGGTCATGATCCAAGCATGCTAAGTGGTCGTCACACTTCTGCTCTTTGGTCAAAAATGACCCCCATAGGAAATGAATGGGAAATTGTCAAAAATATGAAAACACAGAGTTTTTTTGTGCATACAATCTACAAATCAGCCAGGATGCAGAAAAAAAGGACTCAACAGTGAAGGGGTGAATCTCTAAAACATCAAGAGTGCAAAACAGACACACACACACACACACACACAAATGAAAGCTAATTTTGGGAAATGTGTGAAATAAAAGCAATTATTCATCAAAAGCAATTATTCATGAAAAAAAAGACAAAAATAGTCTTTGAGAATCTGTTATTATATTTTAAAATCAACAACCTGAAAAGAAATTGGCAAATATGTGCAAAAATCACTAGAATTCGCAAGCCTTTCTACAGAGAGCTGTAAATCCACTAGTGGTAAAAATGTGCTATTGCGTGATAAAAATGCTCAGTGTGTCCACCAGTTGGCGCCCATCTCATTTCAAAAATTGCTTTCATGAGGCCTAGGCTTGACTCTAAAATGAAATACAGCTTTAATAAAAAAAATTATATATATATATAAAAAAAAAATCTATTATATTCAATGGGAAAAAATGGGTCATAATTATTGCATAAATATTAATTATAAATCATAAAATTATCTCAAAACACCAAAAAAGAAAAGAAAAAATATTATAAAAAACAAGTAAAAAAAAAATATTATGATTTTTTTTATATATATATTAATCCCGCCCTCCGGGTCCATTTGGAAAAGACCCCAGAAAAGAGGCAGCAGTCTAATAAACCTGCTGATGGTTGCTCCATTAATGTGAATCAAACAACAAAAGGCAAAGTGAGCGCTGAGCGAGCAGGTACGAGTCGAAAAAGATGGATAAAGCAAAAAAGCTGTCGGGACTAAAAATAGAAAAAGAAAGAGGGAAAGGAGATGGCATGTCAATTGATGCGCCAGCAGCTAAATAAGTGGATGGTGGTCAAAGGCAACAGGTGTGACGTCCACGCATGTAGGCTAGGAGCTTCCCGGTGGGTTGACGTGCTTTTTGGGCCGATACATCTAATAGGCTATGTTTTTTTTGTTTTGTTTTTTGTCTTTGTCTTAACAGCCCATAAAACTCGTACATCTGTGGCCCATTCGTTTTGTTTTGTTTTGCTTAATTGGCGACGCTGGGTTAGTGCCGTTTGTAATGCATTGGCCAAAAAAAAAAAAAAAAAAAAAAATCAGCGTTAGGTTTTTTTGACATTTTTAATTAAACACGTAGATCAGCGGCCCATTGATTTTTTTCTTGATTGACACTGGGCTGGCCCAATCACATCTTTAATGTGAAGTATAGAAATACAAAACTAATTATGAAAGTTTCCTTTATTTTTCAGTGCATTTGTTTTGCAATATATGGCTATTACTATCATGGGATTAATATTATAACTATTATTATGTAGGCTAGTAGTGTAATCTAGACAGACACTGTTACTAAAAAAAAGGTTTGAATTTTTCTTTTTTTAATTTGCACACTGAATATGGGTTGGAGCTTTTAATTTTGAACTCTCAAAGTGCACCAGATTGATGAATTCAACATTAAAAAGCACAAAATTTTCTATGGAGCTTAAAATATGACAATATGATTTGAATTTGAATTGTGTAAATTTGAATTATTTACAAGTGAAATCTAACAAAACTGAATTTTAGGTTGTAGTTTAAATAGTTCTGAATTTGATTTTTTTTAAACGAATATTTAACATTTGAAATTTAACAAATTGGAATGTTTTTATGGCTGAATTTTATAGACCTGTATTTTCAAACAGCTAGTTTTTTTTTTGTTCTGAATTCGTATACTGCAAATATTCAGTTTAAAAAAATACAGATTCAAGTTTTCAAGATGAAGACATTCGGAACTTCAAATTCAGTTTTCTAAAATTCAAGTTCAAAAATTCAGATCTTACAGAAAGTAGGTCACAGGCCATCCACAGGGAAGAGTAAAGGATCTCAGATAAGTCAAACAGAGCATTTTGGCTGCACTGTTTTCTGCCGCAAACGCGGTGGTGGTTCAAGATAATCCATGTAGCCTATCTTTCGTTCAGTCGTTTTTTTATTTAATATTAAGAGTAGAAAAATGAGAAAACAGCTTGAGTATTAGATTTCTAATATAATAATAGTCCGCTGCAGCAGTTGCACGGAGCTTACAAAACGCGTGTATTGCAACTATAGGCTACATTTAATTTTCTCATCAAACAACTAGACTAACGAATGGCTCGGTACAACAGAAGAGCCTAGAAAGGGCTGTTTCTCTGTGTAGACCAGCAGTTGGTCTGAATTTGCTATAACCTATAGCCAGGGCCGTTTCAAGATATTTGGGGGCCCTAGGCAAAAGAGTGAAGTGCGGTCCCAAGTCCTCCCTCAGGAAATTTTTTAAAATTCAGATGGGATTTCTTGTATTCTGGTGCATTTTAAGAGTCATTAATTATCAATTGGCACAGACAGAAATTTAAGCAAAGCACCTAATAAAGTAAAAAAAAAAAAAAAAAAAAACATTTGTTGAATAGCCATACGTTTATTGTTATTCTCATAGCATATCATGAAAGTGAAGTGTGGAGGATTCGATATTTACTTTACAGGAAAAGAACTTGAATAGAAGGACAAACGCGAAGGAAAAAGGGCATTTTTCTCCAGATGAAATAGAAACACCACCAACGGAAATTGATAGCCTGCGTAAATCTAAAATGTAACCGGACTTGATGGATTATTTTGTTTGGACCTAACTGCATGGGAGTCATAGGACCAGCTCTATTTGTTTGGAATTGACAAAGTTTTTACCGTGACCGCAGCCGCGGGCAGACACAGCCGTCAAGAGAACACTTCTCTAGCTCGTGCCTTTACAAGTTACATGGCAAAAAAATCTCATGCGATCGTAATCTGGGCTCGTGCATCAAGAGGATTTAGCTCAAAGGAAGTTTTCGAACGCTGTAACGTTAGCTACCACAGTGAAGTGATGAGAAGTTGTCTAGTGTGTATTTTATGCTTAAATTCTGCAAACAGAACAAAGTTGTGTATGACTATTAGTTGAACTTTTTCACCCTCTAACAACGCTCACATCTACCGTTGTGTTTGGTCACTGATGTCAAGGTTATGTTCGCAGAGATGTGAAAACACGTCAGACAGCTGTATTTGGAGATGATAATGGTTTACTTGCCGCTGTGTCTTTGGCGTTTTTCCTCTTCTTCTTTCTTTCTCTGTGTTTTGAAAAATCGTGAAGGGTATGAACGCTTCATGATGACATTTTTTTATTTAAATGCCCGCGTAGCGCTGAGTGTTTCTCTTCCACTGACAGCTAGTGGGGGACCTGATGGGGGGTGCGCGACGGTGGATGTCACTTCAACATTACAGTGATTAGGGCACTCATACTGTTTGTCGTTGCATAGGGGGAATCCCTCTAGTTTGGGGGGCCCCTCTCACGGAGCAGTACTGGAAAGTGATAGCGCTGTCTCACTGTGGTTGTTTGTTTACAATGGTTGATACTGTTTGACAAGGGCAGATACACAACCTAAATGACCGTGCGGCCATCGGGGGCCCCCTTCAGCTGGGGGCCCTAGGCAGCTGCCTACCTTGCCTACCCCATTGCGACGGCTCTGCCTATAGCCTATTTTCTGGACTGTATAGGCTAAGTCACATTTTATCATGAAACGCTGTGATTTATTCCAAGTGACTCAGGCATTTAACGTTAAATAATCTAAATCTATAATCTAATCTAAGTAGGCGCGCCAAGAAGGCTATTCTCTGTATTTTGGTTCATTTTTGGTGTGCGCCAGAAAGATCTAATTCTAAAGAGACTGAGACACACTAAAGCAGCGCATCATGTTGTTTTATTTATTTCTGGCGTTACTGCTCATTATCAAAATGAAACACAGTCAACCAAACATATAAAAATTTATTCTGCCTAATTTAATTGGTCTGCTGTACAATATAAAGGGCAAGCTGTGCAGCACAGTCCTACTTGTTATTCCAAACATTTCCCTTGCTGTAAATACGCTGATTTAGCCTATACGTGTATTTTGGGACTCGACTGAAGTTTGACGCCTTTTTATTTGTATTATAATATAATATATTAAAATACATAATCTTCTGAGTTTTATGATGTAGGCCTTGTGTGTTTTATTAAAATGTATTATAATTTACATCTGAAAATGCGCTTTGTGCATTCTCTGACATTATATTTATGTATTTAATTAATATTGAGTATCAATTGATGTTAAACAAAACGGTGTGTTATTTTCTCTGGCAACTAAACTTCCAAAAAAAAAAAAAAAAACTTCCAAAGCAAAGCCATTGTGCGTTCTCTCCGCGCTCCACAGCTTTTCCACACAGATTTTGAGAACTGGCCAGCTAAAAAAAATAGGCCAAAGAAGTAGACTAACGGCTAGTGTCCGGGAGATGCGAGGTAGGCCTACGTTCATATTTATAAATAAACATAACTGATTTTGTCTACACCTAAATACATTTCCTAATAATAGCCTAACAGTGATTAAGCCCAAATGTGTGTGGGGGTAATGAACACAATATGTTTGTTTGTTTGTTTTTTTTGCCCGAATGGTCTCCACTCTATGCATTTTGTAATAATACAGCAAAAAAATTTAACTGACCGTATTTGCCAGAAAATAAGTCGCATGCACATGAGTGCAAGTCACACCGGATCATGTTGAGAGAGAAACGCATCATAAAAAAAAAAAACATTTTAATATTAGCCTATTCCGCAATAGTGTAAAAGACCTGTAAATAAACAACATTTACATGATAAACACTATTAACATGTAGGCTATGTGTTGCCTATTTTACTTTCCCTTAGTGTATGACAAATGAATGCAGAAAACAACAAGAATGAAAAATATAGTATAATAAAATAATATAGGCTACATAGACTATAAAAATAGCCTATACTGTGCCCTTTATTACAAACAACATTTAGCCTATTTTAAACGCCAAGCCTAAACAAATTTATTTAAATCGAAACGGTCGCGCATCTCTCATTCAGTCAAAAGTTTTCATTTTTGCAACGTAACATGTGCTAACTATTAATATAAAGAAGGCTTCATACTTCAGTCGAGTCCCAAAATACACTATAGGCTAAATCAGCGTATTCACAGCAAGGGACATGTTTGCAATAACAAGTAGGACTGTGTGTGGCACAGCTTGCCCTTTATATTGTACGCAGACCAATTAAATTAGGCAGAATAACTTTTTATATGTTTGGTTGACTGTGTTTCATTTTGATAATGAGCAGTCTGCGATATGAAGTAACGCCAGAACTGATCCAACATTATGAAGCTGCAGACTCGGAGCCTGCATCTGCAGTCCCGCACCCAGAGTCCCGCATTCTCAGACCCCTCGTTTTTCGAGACAGCGCCTCCTGCTGTTCCGAAGATCGTATAACACCCTAATCCAAATGCCATTGAAAACAATAGGATGCAATATTATATTACGGTCTCGTTTTATTTAAAGTTATCCAAATAAATATTTGCGTTCCCTGCTTAATGCATGTGCCAAAAAAACTCATTGTGTTCTCTGACTAACAAATTACCCCTTAGTTATTTTTTGAGCGTGGGTGAAATTGAAAGAAAATTACTGATGGAAGTGATACAATTACAGATTGAAGTATCTTCTGAAAAATATTATGTGATATTATATTGCTACAATATTGCTACAATGTTTTTTTTTTATTCAAATTCGAATTTTTCTTTCAGTTCAACCTATAATGGTCTAATTAACATTATACCTTGCTAACATTACAAAACCTAACATTGCTAACATTTTTGATATTTTGAATGCAAAGCAAAACTCAAATAAGAATAGACAAAACACCAATAATAAACAATTCTGTACTTTATTTAACGATCACCTAAACATCATCTTGCTGTAAACAGGACAAAGCAAAGAAAAAAGGAAGCAAGACTTGTGTTAGTGACTTTACTTTTCGTCTTTAATTGCATAAAAAAAAACTCCTCATTTATAAGTCGCTTTGGATAAAAGCGTCTGCTAAATGAATAAATGTAAAATGTAATGTAAATGCATAATAATTACTTTCTGGTGGGCGAATGCTCCTTCTTTTTTCCTTTTTTTGCAATCACTGTCAAATTCCTTGACTTCACTAAAATAAAAGATGAATGCCATTGTCAAAAATATTGTGTAATAATAAATAATTTTTTTTTTTTTGCAAATGCAAATTACAAGCATACCTAGAGTGAATAGGGCCACAGAGGAACACCTCCTCAGCCTCCTGCCAGGATAATGCCTGCATCTCATATAGGCCATGAATGATGGCCTGTCCATATAAATAAATAAATTATTATATAAAACATTTCAGTCAATACAAATTAAAAGAAGGAACCCAAACAAAAGGCCAAATGACACATTCTAGCTCACATGTTAATATAGATTGGTTAATACATAGTGAAGGCATAGTAAATTTGATTATTAGGCAATTGTATGAGTTGTAAATGGCTGGCAACAACTTCATATCACAGTTAAATTAATATTGATTAATTTTAATACTTACGTTTTATAAAAACTAATTTAAGTAGTCTACATAAATTATATAAAGTAAAATAATTAATATTAACACACTTAATGTATTTAATTGGTCTACTTTATATCAACTAATTTTAATCAAATTTTTACAATGGCTTGTCTACAAAAAGTCCAAGGTTAAAGGCTAACGTTAGCTATCAAAATATTTTCGGCGAAAAAACATAGCCTACATTAACGGCGCTGTCTCGAAAAACGAGGGGTCTGAGAATGCGGGACTCTGGGTGCGGGACTGTAGATGCAGGCTCCGAGTCTGCAGCTTCATACTACTCCAACTGATAGCCTACTATGTTGTGTGAGAGCGCGATGCACGAGCGCCATCTCTTGGATTTGTTCCACTGCTGGGAAATAACTTAATACTCTGTTATTTATAGTCATACAGATAATATGACATCATTCGAAACAGTAAAATGTATATTTTTATTTGTGTATTCAGAATGACTACAAAATATCATGTCATTGAAAAATAAATAAAACAACATGATGCGCTGCTTTAGTGTGTCTCAGTCTCTTTAGAATTAGATCTTTCTGGCGCACACCAAAAATGAACCAAAATACAGAGAATAGCCTTCTTGGCGCGCCTACTTAGATTAGATTATAGATTTAGATTATTTAACGTTAAATGCCTGAGTCACTTGGAATAAATCACAGCGTTTCATGATAAAATGTGACTTAGCCTATACAGTCCAGAAAATAGGCTATAGGTTATAGCAAATTCAGACCAACTGCTGGTCTACACAGAGAAACAGCCCTTTCTAGGCTCTTCTGTTGTACCGAGCCATTCGTTAGTCTAGTTGTTTGATGAGAAAATTAAATGTAGCCTATAGTTGCAATACACGCGTTTTGTAAGCTCCGTGCAACTGCTGCAGCGGACTATTATTATATTAGAAATCTAATACTCAAGCTGTTTTCTCATTTTTCTACTCTTAATATTAAATAAAAAAACGACTGAACGAAAGATAGGCTACATGGATTATCTTGAACCACCACCGCGTTTGCGGCAGAAAACAGTGCAGCCAAAATGCTCTGTTTGACTTATCTGAGATCCTTTACTCTTCCCTGTGGATGGCCTGTGACCTACTTTCTGTAAGATCTGAATTTTTGAACTTGAATTTTAGAAAACTGAATTTGAAGTTCCGAATGTCTTCATCTTGAAAACTTGAATCTGTATTTTTTTAAACTGAATATTTGCAGTATACGAATTCAGAACAAAAAAAAAACTAGCTGTTTGAAAATACAGGTCTATAAAATTCAGCCATAAAAACATTCCAATTTGTTAAATTTCAAATGTTAAATATTCGTTTAAAAAAAATCAAATTCAGAACTATTTAAACTACAACCTAAAATTCAGTTTTGTTAGATTTCACTTGTAAATAATTCAAATTTACACAATTCAAATTCAAATCATATTGTCATATTTTAAGCTCCATAGAAAATTTTGTGCTTTTTAATGTTGAATTCATCAATCTGGTGCACTTTGAGAGTTCAAAATTAAAAGCTCCAACCCATATTCAGTGTGCAAATTAAAAAAAGAAAAATTCAAACCTTTTTTTTAGTAACAGTGTCTGTCTAGATTACACTACTAGCCTACATAATAATAGTTATAATATTAATCCCATGATAGTAATAGCCATATATTGCAAAACAAATGCACTGAAAAATAAAGGAAACTTTCATAATTAGTTTTGTATTTCTATACTTCACATTAAAGATGTGATTGGGCCAGCCCAGTGTCAATCAAGAAAAAAATCAATGGGCCGCTGATCTACGTGTTTAATTAAAAATGTCAAAAAAACCTAACGCTGATTTTTTTTTTTTTTTTTTTTTTTGGCCAATGCATTACAAACGGCACTAACCCAGCGTCGCCAATTAAGCAAAACAAAACAAAACGAATGGGCCACAGATGTACGAGTTTTATGGGCTGTTAAGACAAAGACAAAAAACAAAACAAAAAAAACATAGCCTATTAGATGTATCGGCCCAAAAAGCACGTCAACCCACCGGGAAGCTCCTAGCCTACATGCGTGGACGTCACACCTGTTGCCTTTGACCACCATCCACTTATTTAGCTGCTGGCGCATCAATTGACATGCCATCTCCTTTCCCTCTTTCTTTTTCTATTTTTAGTCCCGACAGCTTTTTTGCTTTATCCATCTTTTTCGACTCGTACCTGCTCGCTCAGCGCTCACTTTGCCTTTTGTTGTTTGATTCACATTAATGGAGCAACCATCAGCAGGTTTATTAGACTGCTGCCTCTTTTCTGGGGTCTTTTCCAAATGGACCCGGAGGGCGGGATTAATATATATATAAAAAAAATCATAATATTTTTTTTTTACTTGTTTTTTATAATATTTTTTCTTTTCTTTTTTGGTGTTTTGAGATAATTTTATGATTTATAATTAATATTTATGCAATAATTATGACCCATTTTTTCCCATTGAATATAATAGATTTTTTTTTTATATATATATATAATTTTTTTTATTAAAGCTGTATTTCATTTTAGAGTCAAGCCTAGGCCTCATGAAAGCAATTTTTGAAATGAGATGGGCGCCAACTGGTGGACACACTGAGCATTTTTATCACGCAATAGCACATTTTTACCACTAGTGGATTTACAGCTCTCTGTAGAAAGGCTTGCGAATTCTAGTGATTTTTGCACATATTTGCCAATTTCTTTTCAGGTTGTTGATTTTAAAATATAATAACAGATTCTCAAAGACTATTTTTGTCTTTTTTTTCATGAATAATTGCTTTTGATGAATAATTGCTTTTATTTCACACATTTCCCAAAATTAGCTTTCATTTGTGTGTGTGTGTGTGTGTGTGTCTGTTTTGCACTCTTGATGTTTTAGAGATTCACCCCTTCACTGTTGAGTCCTTTTTTTCTGCATCCTGGCTGATTTGTAGATTGTATGCACAAAAAAACTCTGTGTTTTCATATTTTTGACAATTTCCCATTCATTTCCTATGGGGGTCATTTTTGACCAAAGAGCAGAAGTGTGACGACCACTTAGAATGCTTGGATCATGACCTCAATATTTTTTGTGTGTTCACATACCTAATACCATAAAAGTCACCTAGTTTCGTAACATTCCGATGAAGCTGTGATTTTTAAAAATTCAAAACAGATTTTTGTAATCTGAATTTATTAGTGTGTATGTGTATAAAAGTGTGTTTGTGTGTGTGTGGATGTGTCTGTTTTGCACTCTTGATGTTTTATAGATTCACCCCTTCACTGTTGTGTGGTTTTTTTCTGGATCGTGGCTGATTTGTAGATTGTACGCACAAAAAAACTCTGTATTGTCACATTTTTGCCAATTTCCCATTCATTTCCAATGGGGGTCCAAATGGACCCGAAGGTCCTGAGTGTGACTTTTTTTTTTTTTACAACCACTTAGACTATTCAAATTCTGTCCCCACGTTTTTGGGGTGTTCATATACCAAGTACCAACAAAGTCACCAAATTTCGGACCATTCCGATGAAGCTATGATTTTTTACATTTTTTTATTTAAACGCTTCGGGTCCATTTGGACCCGAAGGACCCCAGAGGGTTAAGACCAAATGCAGATCTAATCATTATTACGCATCATATTTTCTCCCAACTATTAACGCCCATTTAAGACATAAACTGTATTTAAGTGAATAAACTGTTTAAGTGAATCTCCAAGACAGCCATTTTGACATATTTGATCGTTTAGATGTGCACACGAAGCCCAAAATATACGTTACTTGTCTCGTTGCGGTGTGTTTCGGAGCGCGCGCCGCATTTGGAACAGCGTCTATTGCGTCAATTTTGGTACTTTTAATAGCCTTTTATTATCAAACGCGTCCCGCAGTTTAGCAACAGTATAGACTACATTTTACAACAATCACCGATCATGCAAATTCTGATGTTATGTTTGGGTTTTAGGGAGATGACAGCGCACCGCTGTGAAGGGAAGGAAGTTGCGCTAGACAGAATGCAGCTTTAGTTTTTAATGGTATACCTCAAATATATTATTTTTTTATAATCATTGGAAGCCAAAATCTAAATCTAAAATAAAATTAGTTTAATATCAAAGAAAGTGTAACCATTTAAATGTTTAGTTCTGTCCTCAATAACAAATATAAAATCAGAAAGATTTATCACATGCACACACCAGTTAGGCTTATGTTTAGACTACTTAATCCTATTGTATTTGTTATTTCCCCAGTTGTAACCTGGTTTCATTGCTGTGATATCTGAGAGGAATTGGATTTAATAGGACTGCTTAGCTAATCAAATGATCGATCTCCTAACTGGCACTGTATTGTGTTGTAACGTAACGTCGGCGTAACGGCGACCATCAGTAAACACAAACAATATTTTATATTTTTTATTAAGCTGTTCTTGTCTTCACTAAAATCAAAATTAGGCTAATCAAAGGGAAGAGTGCTCTTACAAATCACGAGGGAGCGATTTGACCGCTGATTTTGGCTAACGTAATAGACTCGCTGTTTTTGCTGATGCTGAATCGTCTTTAGCATACAATACATTCATTACAAAAGTAACTTTAAGTTAAACGTGTGTTTAAACTACACCTGGGGAAACTCACTTCACCTTCAGAGGCTCTGACGTCAATGGGGTGGCAGCTGGGGTGGCAAGACCTTTACTAGGGGTGGCAGCTAGTAGATCCGCCCCTGATTTTGAGCACTTCTTGTGTTTTTTTTTTTGCCTTTTCACGACCTATTCCTCATTTGTAAGTCGCTTTGGATAAAAGCGTCTGCAAAATGAATAAATGTAAAATATTAAGTCTAATTTCAATATTACAGTTTACAATTTACATTTATTTATCTCATTTAAGCAGTGTACAAGCATCCCACAACCCCACAGATGACCCCATTGGGGTTTGGGGAACATTACCCTGGAGTTCAGGGTCACTGTGTGCTCCCTGTGGCTCTGGGGGGCACAGGGGGCTGGCCCACAGAGAAGATCCATCAGGTTCGGATCCAGGTTCTGATCTTCGGTTCCACATAGTTCCTTATGTTCCACGTTCCCAGCGTTCTGATTGGCCCGTCCACTTGCTCGCCATTGGTCGCAGCGAAGTTCCACTTAGAGTGCATCCCTATATGGTCATGATGTGAGGTTTGTCATTGGTCCTTCTCGAAAGTTCCACTAAGCCTGCATCCTGATTGGCCTGTGGGCGGGACCGCTACAGAGCACGTTTTGCGAAGTGGGGGAGGTATTGCTCAACAGTACTACGCAGTGCTTTGAACATTTTAACCAGATTTAATTATTTTTTTGCTTCAAACGTGTATAAAGTAAGAGGTAAGGGTAAGGGCGAACACCTGTTTGCATTTGTATTTTTCGTATTTACATTTAACGTTACTCCAAATGTCATGGTTGAAATATGATCATCATGATGAATATTAATATGCAGCAATGGTTTTGTCGTGTTGATTTATTTTCTTGATCTATAGTTACTGTTAAAAACCATGGTTAATTTTCCGAAATTCTGTGTGGTTTTGTAGCCTAAGATTTTATGTGCCTCGAATTCATATTTTGAAAAATAAATAAAGCATAATGCCATACATTTTAATTAGGCTACTGTAACTTAGTGAAGCAATGGTAAGTTCGTGGTTACTTTACTGATGTTGTTGGCTACTGTGTTATTTTAATACATAGTTACTTTAGTAATACCAGAGCCCGTCTACGGAGAGCCTTGGCACTTCCTATTAGCCCCATTGTATCGATCTTGGTTGCAGTTCCATTAGAATTCCACTGGAGGTGATCGCGGGCGAGTTCAGACTGAATGGGAGTCTATGGGGCTATACAGCTAAATGTGTCTCTTTCACCCGATTGCCGTTGAGAAATCTCAGATTTTATTGTAGGTTTTGCAAGTTCAACATGTGTTATAGGTCGAAAGTTGAATGAACGAGTACTTATTTCTTTTCGATTTCTTACAAGTTGAGTTGTTGTTGCCCATAACACGCTAGCATTCTGCTAATGACGTCAGCATTCTGACGTCATTGACATTTTAAAAGACTTTTTAAACCAAATAAGTGACTCTAAAAAATCTAACACCCAGCAATGTGTAATTTCTTTGCATCTCCTTTCGAATACAACATTCAAATTACTAGACAAAAAATTATATCCTGAGAAAAGTGGATTTCGAGGGTTTTTCGCCATAGACCTCCATTCATTCTGCACTCGCCTGCGAGCGCCCCCGCATGGACAGAGACGTGTTACTGCAGCCAGTCCAGAAACCGGAAGTAAGCAGAGAGTGCCAATTCTCTTCCTATTAGACATTCTCTGGTAATACTATGATTAATTTTTGCGACAGTATAGCCTACTCAACAGTAGGCAACTAGCTACGCAGTTGCTTTGATGATTTGACAGACAGCGATTTATTACGGATCCACTGATTTTTGAATGATCTGTTTGTTTATTAATTTTTTTGCGTCGAGCTTTCATAAATGAAGGGGTGAGGGTGAACACCTGTTTGCATTATTATTATTTTTTCGTATACGCATTTAATCCAATGTCATGGTTGAATGATCATGAATATTAATATGAAGCAATGGCTTTGTCGTGTTGATTTATTTTCTTGATCTATAGTTACTGTGTTAAAAACCATGGTTAATTTTCCGCAATTCTGTGTACGATTTTATGTGCCTGAAATTTATATTTTGAAAAAATGAAAGCATCATGCCATACATTTTATTTAACGTTACTAGTTAAGCAATGGTAAGTTCGTGGTTACTGTACTGTTGTTGTACTGTGTTATTTTAATACAGTTACTTAAGTAAAACTATGACTAATTTTGCAAGGCTGTGTGGTTGTCTATGTGCCTCTTATTTTAAAGTATTCAATTCGATTCACATTTATTTGTATAGTGCTTTTCACTACACATCTTTTCAAAGCAGCTTCACAGAAAATACAAGTTTCTAGATTACAAGATATTATATTGATATATATACAAGATATTATCTGTTATCAGAGGTGACTGTCATAATAATGTCCATGTCAAAAATGTACAGTTCTAGGATAATACAAATCATGCAGTTATCAAACATCATGTATTCATTTAGACAGAAGAAATGAGCTTTCTAAAGCAATTATTACAGGTTTTGATCATAATGATTACAATATAAAGAAAATTTGACAGTTTTGATTTGATTGTCATTTGTGTGTGTGTGTCTTGTAGAAAATGGATTTCAATCCTTAGTTTCAAAGAGCCCACTGGTGAGCTCACCCCGGCCCTCGCTGCTGTCTACAGGAGAAATCCCACTCCGGGACGCTCATGGCCTGCTATAAGGGTGAAGGAGGAGGCCATCGCTCGTGTGTCAGCACATCAAGTCACCACCTCGTGCTGAGCGAGAGCGCCCTGCAGTTCGGCCAGTACCGGGGTAAAACCTTAAAATGGTTGCTATCCAATGATATTGTTAATGCATCCATGGTGCTTGCCGTCCATCAACGGGAGCATGAGGGAGGAGACACCACCCAGTCTGCCATCATGGGGAACAAGAATGCCTTGCTCTGATATGCTGCCCTGTTCACTAACATGATGGCTGCCATCAGCTAGCACCGGGTTCAAGAGGGCACTGGCACACCAGCCCAGGAAGACCTGATGCGAGTAGGCTTTGGCAAATTTGCCAGCATGTCCTTCAAGGACCTGTATGAGGCAGTGGATCAGGACAGAAAAGGGTATGGCTTACATGTCTAACAGAGGATGCAGGCAGTTAAGAATTTGTTGTGTTGGGGCTTGATTTAATTGTGTATGTCCCTCCTTTTCAGCTTCACCAAGTGCGTTAGGAAGCAGGAAGCCAGACCGGGTACCAAAATGGATGCTCTGCAGGTCTACATAAGGAGAAGAGATGCTGAAAGGATGGCATCAGCACCTCCAGGCATGAATCTCACTTATCTTCATTTGTTTGTTTTTGGATTTCGTCTTGTAATTCAGCTGACTTGAGCTTAATAAAGACACTAATGTCTTATTAGAGCTGCTTCAAAGTAGAATGTGAATGATCATATATGCATAATGAATTTTTAATGAATTTTGAATTGTTACGGTCTCCCCAATGTTCAAGACATGGTTACGGCTTTTCTTCTAAAACCTTGGTTCTTGGTTCATTCTTTTAAGATTTTAGAAGTATGATAATGTCAAGAATGTTTTATTAGTCTTTCAGTACTAAAGAAGATTCAGAGATATCTTTAACAATGCTTAAATAGGCTGCCTGAAGAAACATCGGGATGGTAAATGCGATCATTGCGAATACTTGCAACATTTTCTTTGCTTGGAAGCAGAGCATCTCTTCCTGTTACTTCTTTGAACCCAAGTTGAAGGTGTGAAATCTACTGTGAGCCAGTGAGACGCTAATGCGAGACTGACAGGAGAAAGTCTCAAGCGGTGATATAGCTACTTCTAAAATATTGGTTGCATTCTTTTTTCATATGATAATGTCAAGAATGTTTTATTAAGTCTTTCTGTGCTTTATATACATCTCATTCTCTTTCCTTTCCTGTTGTCTTTCGTATTGCCCTTTTTTGTAGAGCCAGTACAAATGTACAAAATGAAAGCACAAATGAAGTATTTGGTCCAAACACACCTCTGATTCTCCTGAATTTGCCACATATAACATACACATAAGATTGATGGTGATTATTTTACTTTTTTAATAAAAGTATATATTAAAATAAGTGATAATTGTTCATAAATATTCTAATTGTTCAAACCGAAAAAAGCTGACAAAGCACTGGCAATTTTTTTTTTTTAATGAAGTCTCAGAAATCTTAAACTGTATTTGTCCTTTTCACTCAATTAACAATTGCTGAAAATAGTCATGAATGTTTAAACTGACGTTTAGAGAAATACAATGATTGACAAATATGATATCCAGTATTTAAATCTATTACTACTTCAGTTTAGTTTAGCGATACACAAGTTAGACGACCTTTCAGTCTCAACTCTAGCATAATTTTGTTTTGAACATCGACTTTTATTTTCTTTACAGTTTGATCTGTCAGATGATGCTCAAAAGGAGAACGTTTTAGTCCTGAATGCAGCGAAAAGCGTTTGTCCTTCAATTCCTCTCAATTACGAAGCAAGAAATTAATTTATGTACAGACATTTATTTAGTAACACACCGTTAGTTACGTTTTGTTTGTGGTGAATGAAAATTTAAATACACTAGTGACTAGTGTATGTAATTCTCGTTTTCGCTGTGTGTTTTCAGGTACTAAAGAAAAACAATAAGCCAAGAACAACGACGCACATTGGTCAACCAAGACAG
Organism: Abramis brama; assembly: GCF_963993115.1. Lineage (NCBI taxonomy): Eukaryota > Metazoa > Chordata > Actinopteri > Cypriniformes > Leuciscidae > Abramis > Abramis brama. The sequence continues at coordinate 53,663,284 of NC_139964.1, read as the reverse complement.
CGAAAACAACACATATGCATGGTAAATGAATTTTAATTACTTTATACATTAGTGTTTAGTCTATATAAACATATTTAATAAATCCGTGTCGAAATCTGAGGACGAAGATTCAGAATGATCATTATCGATTATATTGTCAGATTAAGATACGGTTGATTAAAATCGGCTGAGGAAACATTAGGATGGTAAATGCAATCATTACAAATATGTACAACATTATTTTTGCTTGGAAACTAAATGTTTCTGTTCTGTTAAAGATGTAAACTTCAGTGAGACGCTCTAGCGCCAGACTGCAGTGCGATGCTGCGCTCTAGCGGGAAGGCTGCGTACTGCACGCTTAAACACTGTTTTTTTCACTTGATACAGTGTAAACTATCAATAACTACAGTAATTTCATAATTAATAACTAATAATTAATAAAAATGAGGAACGCTTCACGAATTTGCGTGTCATCCTTGCGCAGGGGCCATGCTAATCTTCTCTGTATCGTTCCAATTTTAGTATATGTGCTGCCGAAGCAAGCACGAACTGAGGGAATTGAGGAGAACTATTTATAGCCGGGACCCCCAGGTATGTTCTTCAGTGTCGGTAAGTGGATAAACCACTTATTCTACTCACTTATGTCAAATGTGACTGTAAATCATGGTGATATGAACCTTTAAACCTATATAAACAATGATATTTTCAAATCAGCAGTTTTGTTTAGGTTTACCGTAGTATAATCTGAGCTCTGTAGACCATATGCAAAGGAAGACTGTCTCTACTAGCTGTGATAGGACATCTCGGTGTGACGCAGAGACCGTTCTTTGTCTCGTGTTACACGCCCTCCCCCGCAGAATGCGCAGAACTTCGCCCGTCTGCGGGGGAGGGCGTTTAACACGAGACAAAGAGCTCCTCTCTGTGTCCCACCCATGGTCCCACCGAGACGTCCTATCCTCTCACAGCTAGTAGAGACAGGCTTCTTTTGCATAGAGTCTAAAGCTCAGATTATACTATCACATTTACAGTCACATTTGTAATAAGTGAGTAGAATAAGTGGTTTATCAACTTGCAACCACTAAACCACATCCCTTGTGGTCCTGACAGGCTTCTTTTGCACATGGTCTACTGCTCAAATTTGATCAGTCAGATCACATTTGATATCCGCGTTTCTCGCACAATAGGCTCAGAGACCAGGAAACTCTCTTTTCAGAATAACTGTGGCAGTGAAACACTGTGAAATGTCTAAGAATCACAAAACTCAGAACAGCCACTAGAAAGATTTGATCTGACGTCAGGATCAACGGGGGTTATGTGCAACATACTTCCGTATTCAGGTCAAATAGGTTGCACCGCTTCCGGTTCAGGTCTTTTGTATGTTTTTCTATGTAGATGCCTTTAAAGGAGCTACCAAAGATGAGCATAACCGATGTCCATCTCATTTGCAGATTACATTCAGATATTAAAATTGAGTAAAATGCCAACACTAAAAATAACTAGATGGTAAAGTTTGTAGACAAACTTTAAGTTGGCTTGAAAAAGCCTAGCCAGAAAGTTCAAAAAAGTTTTAAACTGTTCTAGCATGGTTTAACATGATTTACCATGTTTCTAGTAAAGAAATATTAGGAAGAAAGATTAGTTAGAAAGAAAGAAAGATTAGTTTGTAAAAAAGAAAGAAAGATTAGTTAGAAAGAAAGAAAGATAGAAATATTAGTTAAAAAAGAAAGAATAGTTAGAAAGAAAGATTAGTTAGTTAGAAAGAAAGAAATATAGATCGGTTAGAAAGAAAGAAAGATTAGTTAAAAAGAAAAAAGAAAGAAAGATTAGTTAGAAAGAAAGAAAGATTAGTTTGAAAAAAGAAAGAATGAAAGAAGGATTAGTTAGAAAGAAAGAAAGATTAGTTTGTAAAAAAGAAAGAAAGATTAGTTAGAAAGAAAGAAAGTTAGAAATATTAGTTAAAAAAGAAAGAATAGTTAGAAAGAAAGATTAGTTAGAAAGAAAGATAGATTGGTTAGAAAGAAAGAAAGAAAGAAAGATTAGTTAGAAAGAAATAAAAAAGAAAGAAAGATTAGTTAGAAAGATATATTAGAAAGAAATAAAGATTAGTTAGAAAGAAAGATTAGTTTGAAAAAAGAAAGAAAGAAAGAAAGAAAGACTACTTTGAAAAAGAAAGAAAGATTAGTTAGAAAAAAGGAAAGAAAAAAAGAAATATTAGTTAGAAAGAAAGAAATATTATTTTGAAAGAAATAAAGAAAGATTAGTTAGAAAGAAAGATATATTAGAAAGAAAGAAAGATTAGTTAGAAAGAAAGATTAGTTTGAAAAAAGAAATAAAGATTAGTTAGTTAGAAAAAAAGAAAGAAAGACTAGTTTGAAAAAAGAAAGAAAGATTAGTTAGGTTGCTAGGGTATTTTGGGTGGTTGCTAGGGAGTTGCTAGGCAGTTGCTAGGGAGTTGCTAGGCAGTTGCTAGGGTGTTCAGGGCGGTTGCTATGGTTTTATGGGTGGTTGCTATGGTGTTACTAAGTGGTTGGTAGTTGTCACAGACAATTGCTATTAGAGTTCTTAGCATTTTCTTGCCATGATTTAGCACTTACCTAATCGCTATTAGCATGTAGCTATTCACAGCTAGCATGCGTAGCATGTTGGAATTCCTCTTTGCTACCATGAGTCAAAAGAGCCAACCCCCATCTCTATACGATGTTCTGATGCAGAGAAATAGGTCTTGCAAAATGGTTGCTAGGGTACTCTTAGGGTACGCAGCTGCCAATCATGAAACTCCAAAGGCTGCTTGTCAGTGTGAATGATATAAACCAACTCCCATTCCTCTGTGACATTCAGAATGAAAGATATCCCTCTATGGATTTTGGTTGCTAAGGTGCTCGACAATGGTTGCTAGGGTGGGGCTGGCAAGTGTTGTGGTGTCTCATGAAGGGCTGTTTGCTGCCTTGAGTCAAACTTGTGTTAACCCCATCTCTTTATGATGTTCTGATGCAGAGATATAGGTCTTGCTAAATGGTTGCTAGGGTACTCTGTTTGGTTGCTAGGGAGTGGCTTGGCAGCTGCCAATCATAAAACTCCAAAGGCTGCTTGTCAGTATGAATGATATAAACCAACTCCCATGCCAACTCCTATGGTTTTGGTTGCTAAGGTGCTCGACAATGGTTGCTAGTGAGGGGCTAGGAAGTGTTGAGGTGATTCATGATTGGCTGTTTGCTGCCCCGAGTCAAATGAGACCACCCCCATGTTTCTATGACAATTCAGTCCGGAGATATCCCTTTCTTTCAATGGAAGTCTATGGGACTTGTTGCTAAGGTGCTCTAAATGGTTGCTAGGGCGTGGCTTGATAGCTTCACAATGATCCTGAGAGACTGATTGGTCGTCTGAGTAAAATGAGCCCGCCCCCTTGTCTCTATGACACTGTGATCCAGAGCTACGTTCAATACAAAATCCCTATGCAATGTGTAGGACGGCATTGTAAGTCAATGGGAAACTTTGGGACGCTCCTGCCCCCCAGGGGTGCTACTTTTACCCCATTGTGAGGTATGTTCTTACAGAGCCTGTCAGCCTCTTCAAATGTGGCAAATCACACGTTTCTGCGAAATCCTCGCTCAGAGTTACGAGTGGTCAAAGTTCGTCGCAATGTTAAGTCAATGGGACTTTTTTGGCCGCTTTTTCACCCCTGGGGCGAACACCGTACCCCCGATCACTTATAAAAGTCATAGCACACCTCTCCTCAATGAGCCGGTCGATTTGACACCTCACTCAGGGGTCTGAGACAAACGGTGCGGGGCGAGTTACGCACCAAAGCCAACTTTTCCAAGCCAACTTAACTAGCTAGGTTAGCTTAAAAGTCCATAGATATCACGTTAGTTCATACTGCAGTTGTTAACACTTTCTCCGACAAGCGGATTTTTATTTGAGAAGCTTAATGTGGCCATGGGTTTTGTTAATAAATCCATCAGACTGATGCCAATGATGATGGTTAAATCAAAGGGGAGAGAGTACATGTTATGTAGAATATGACTAAAAATGAGCAATAGGGCCCACCAATCCCTGTCTAAACTTATTTGAAAAAGTAATGGGCCCGGAGCAATATATAGTTCGAATATATAGTTTAAATTTGTTTCAGATTGTTTCAAGTTTCAAATTCTGCTATAAAGCAGCTCTAACAAGCCAATACTGTCATTATACAGCTCAAGTGTACTTGTCACACTGAACAAGCAAAAGACACAAGATAGTAGTGTTTTACATTTGATTTGTCATATCCATGTGTAGTTTGGTGTGTACGGTTTGCATGTAGAGTTACTATGCAAAAACAATTTTTAGAAGAGTTAAAATAGTTTTGAATGAAGTGTTTCATTCAAAACACTTGAATGTTTTGCATTAATGTGTGATGTTTTTTTGTGTAGAGTTTTGAGAAAAGGAGCCATAGTTTCAGAAATGGTGTATAAGCATTAACAAAAAATAAATAAAATATATATATATATATTAGGGGTGTGCAAAGCAGCCGGTATTTGTATCTGTATTTGTATTTGTTGAGGGGGGAAAAGTATTTGTATTTGTATTTGTATTCGAGTAAAATTCAAAATAGGTGCAAAAATCCAGTTTTTTTGCGTTACACTTCTAATTTACATTATAGTGTAAGTATTCTTTAATTATATCTATTATAATAAATATAGATATGCAATGTGTAAAATATTTTTTTCAAAACTGCATTCATATTTAATTTTAAAATGGCTTTTTAAACCTGCTAAGAGTTATCCAGCCAATAATAAGCCTAGAACTGCTTTTCTGACGGACTGATATTAATGACATAATGACGGCTATTTATTTCATTTCTCATCTCCATAAATATATCTAAAGCTAATGCAAGGGCTAGAAATCAATTAATTCTTTGCTGATATTTCCTCGTCATTATGGAGAGCGCAGTTCGCACCGCTTTCTCCTTTCCACAAGCGCTTGTTCTCTCGTGGCGTTTGTCGTTGCTATGCAACCGTGAACATAGGCGCGCCTGGAAAGCTCTGCTCGCTTGCCGCGCGCCTACATTTGAAATCTGCACGCGCAAAAAACGCGCTATGTGAGCGAAATATTTCCATATGTGGCTCTTTCCTCCTATCTTATCAACAAGTGGACAGCCACCACATCAGCAGCACCGCCATGTCGCCATGTCTCATGAGGAAACGCAGCTTTTTGATATAAAGTTTTTCTTGTTCCCGAATACAAATATTTTTAAAGTATTTGTTCGAAATAAGTATTCGTAAAAAACACACTATTTGTGCCTTTCCGAATACCGTATTCGGGTTCGGCTCCACCCCTAATATATATATTAGGGATGTGCAAAGCAGCCGGTATTTGTATCTGTATTTGTATTTGTTGAGGGGGGAAAAGTATTTGTATTTGTATTTGTATTTGTATTCGAGTAAAATTCTAAATAGGTATAAAAATCCATTTTACACTTCTAATTTACGTTATAGTGTAAGTATTCTTTAATTATATCCATTATCATAATTATGGATATGCAATATTGGTTGATGTTTTTCCTTAAATCCAGCAATGAACATGTAACAACGAATGTCATTGAAAAAAAAAAATAACATAACAGCCATTACCTACGTTAACGTTACTCTGTCAACAGCCTTGTCTAAATTACCGAGCTAACAGAGCTACTAGTGTTGTCACGGTACCAAAATTTTAGTATTCGGTACCAATACCAGTGAAAATCCACGGTTCTCAGTACCAATTTCGGTACCAAAGCTTAATTTAGATTAAGTTTACATACACTCTAAAAAGCGCTGGGTTGTTTCCCTAACCCAAATGTTGGGTTGAGGCAGTTGGATCTAGGGTTGGGTCAGTTTGACCCAACGTTGGTTTATAAATGTCAACCCAACGCATTGGGTTGTAGAAGTAACGGTTGGAGATGCTTCTGCGTGCCCGCCCTTTCAAGAGCTGAGGACGACGGACAAGACACACAACTTTGCCCTGCTCCAAGTAAGTTGATTTATATAACATCAAACGGTGAGATATACCACATAAAGTTTTGTTTAATTGTCTTAGTTATAGGTAGTTAGCTTGATTACTGATGGGGACGCTATTTTGAGCCTGGGTCGTTTAAACTAACGTTACATAATATATTCCTACCGATCGCAAATTAGAAATCAGATAACATTTTGAACCGCTGATATTGAGGTCGCCAAATATTTACGATTGAATTTGCATTGCTTAAGTAAATGGCACTTCGATATGTATGAAATGTTCCCTAACTATTTCAAATTTCCATGCGAAAAAAGTAGTTTTGAAACAAGCTATAGCTAACTATTAGCTGCTAATAGGCTATGGCCATACGTCCGGCTATAAGGACAGTCTGGTTTTTTTAAGGGTCTGTCCGCCGTCCGGCGCAGCTTTGAGACGGACGCTCATTTGTCATACAGCTAACCTAGGATTGTTATGGTGAGTTTTCTTTTAGTTATATCTTATTTTCGGAAATGTATGTGACGAGTTTACAAGCTAATTAAGTCTCAAACGCCGTCTGTAAAACAGGAAAAAACTTGATTACACGAGTAAATAACTACTTTGACCGAATATATCTGTGTATATATAAACCCCATGCATTTTATTTTACTGACATTAGCCTGTATTTGCACTCGTGAAGTTCAACATGAAAGCTTAGCGGCAGCCTCGTTACTCACAGTAACATGCCATGCAGGATAGAATTGCGAAACATTATTGGATAATTCTTATAATTGACATTTCTTTGGGCCAATCGGAATCTTAGCACTTTTTCTCTTGGCCAATCGGAGTCTTAGCACTTGCGTCAGAATCTTGAAGCACACAGCGTCAACTGACTGAGCTCACCATGAGACGCCTGGGCCTGCTGGCTTCCGTGCGAGTCTAATGTAAACTCGCGCATGCATTTTCCTGCATTGAACTTGTTTTAGCGCCCGCCAAAGTCTTATTTGATCGGTGAGTAATGTAGATGAACAGCTGCGTTTGTGACGGCGTATGCTTAACTGAAAGAACCACCAGAGAGAGAGAGAGCCGGTCGCGCGCGCGCGCACTCTGTGTAAACAAGACTTCACCGTCTCCAAACTAAGCGCTGTCTTGCTCTCTCTCCCTCGCACATATTAATCAAAATAAATCGACACGGTGGTAAAAGGTCGGAAGACCAAAGTTTCATGTGGAGCATTCGGAGATATTTTTTTTTTCTGAATTACCGCTGGTGTGAATTGTGCTAAATAAGTTGTCTTATCTTCTCTGAAAAAAATTCCGGACATTCAGCTGACATAAAACAACACTTTAATCAAACGAAAAAAACTATCCAGTGTTGAAATGTTTTCTGTGTTGACACAAATCTTGGATGTCCATGTCCTAAATGCTGGGATAATCACACAACGCGCATGACACGTCCAATTCGCGAACTAATGACTCCTTTGAACCGATTCATTATCATGAATGGTTAAAACAACTGATCTTTCCAACAGTGAACTCAGGAGACGTCTGAATCGGTGTATAATCAGTAACACTTTACAATAAGGTTCTATGCATTACATAAATTACATAAAAAAGTACAGTTTGCTTACTCAAGCTTAAACTTTAAAATAAATAAAACCACTTGTTTTTTTTTAAAGCATATGACTAAATTTTTCCATACAGTGCTATTAAGAATCGATAAGAGAATCGTTAAAGAATCGGATCGATAATCAGAATCGTCAGTGGCATTATTATTGATAAAATCGTATCAATCTATGTGAAGACAGTAAAATTATAATCAAACATTAAAGAACATACATGTTTATTCATTTTTCTTTTTCTTTTTAGAGTTAAAAGATTAAAACATTTTGCTAACATGAGGTCTTATTGTGTCACTGTCAGTCTTTTTACATGGTGCAAAACCTGCTCCCCTCCATCTCTCCCCCCGCTCTATTCCCCTCCACACACCCCTCCCCTGCTCCTCTACCTCTCTCCCACGCCCCCCTCTCCTCTCTCAGCCTCATCCTACCATAGAGAGTTAAAGGAGGTGTTCAGGTGTTAATTTTTTTGCAACCTGGACCTTATTTCTAGCATGAAATAAGTTAATTTACTCACCTAAACAATTTGGTGTAACTTGCATTCATTCAGGAGATCTACTCACAATTGTTTGTGTGAGTAAATTAACATATTTCATGCTAGAAATAAGGTCCAGGTTGCAAAAAACAGAACTTGTCTTTTAACAAGTTCAAAACTCTAAGCAATCAACTATAAGTAATCAAATATTTATTGAGTGTCCTTTGTCTTTGTCTTTCTAATAGATGGATAACTTTGTGAAGGACAAACTGTCTGAGTGGAACCATATTAATTTAATCCCTGCGTTTGAAGGTATGTAACAATCCATTTCATTGTTAGAATTAAACACCATGCCAATTTTCTTTCTCTTTCTCTCATGTGTAATACTGCATAGTATTGTAAGTACTGGTTGAATAAATGAATGTTGTGTATTTTGTATGTGTGACCCTGTTAAATATTTGTGCCCCATTGCTTACTAAATCATTGACTTTTCCTGCACTTTTCCTGGACTTAGATATCCCAAGATTTTGTGATGCTGCAGCCCGAGGCCCCAGACAAATTGACAGCAAATTGGAACACACTATTCGTCCCAAGGATCATCAATCTGGCACAATAGGAAAAAACGGAGATCACAAAAAACTTTGATCTTCTTTCAGCAGGTAATGTTATTTGTAGAATGTTGATTTGAGATTTACGCTTGTGGGACACTGGGACTTCTCTTCTGCTTATACATTGTTTATTGTTTCTGTATTGCAAACAATTAATGAATGAACACTTTTCGGTAACACTTTACAATAAGGTACAAAAAAATTCCTTGGTTACTAGGGAACTACCCATTAGTTCCTGATTAGTTCCCTAAGGAGTTCCCTAGTAACTAAGCATTCTTTGTGTCACTTATTGTAAAGTGTTACCAGATGAACTAATCAGGAACTACTGGTTACTTGCTAGGGAACTAATCAGGAACTGCTGGGTAGTTAACCAGTACTTACTGGTGAACGCCCAACTCAGCCTTATTAGGGGACTACTGGTTAGTTACCAGGGAAAACAATAAGTGTTACCCACTTTTCCTATATTGTGAAAAATCTTCCTTCCTCCAACCATAAGATACATTTACTGTTGTATTTGACTGATGAATCTATCATATATATTTTACAGAAAAACAAGGGGAGGTTGCGTTGCAGCTGCTCCCGGTGTTGCTGCCAACCGGGGTATACAAGGTTGGCAGAAAACTGTGCCGCCCCAGCCGCCTTGAGTTCAGAAGGGCTTTTATTGATGTTAAGCCTGTAAGTTACAATGATTTTTACCTGAATTTATTTTTCTTCCTTATTATGAAGCTAAGGCATAGCACGTAAATCATGACAACTCTGGTGATATTGCTGTTGCTGTTACAAGTACCTGACCTGTTCAAACAACTTCCTTTTGTTTTGTTTTTCTTACAGGTTGGAACTAACCTGGCGGAATACCTGACAAAGGCACCCACAGAGTACCCCTTTGTACTCATGTTGGGGGACGGGCATCAGTGCTCCCAGGCCTTTGTTGTCATCAATGGGACGGGTCTGGAGCACCCTTCCCTTTTGGGAGCTGTAGATGTCTGCTTTAAGGCTTTTTTTGTTTTTGACATCGCATACCCAAAAGTTTGCAGCAAAGTTTGGGAGTTTATCCAAACAGCGCTCTTTGAAATCCCTGGACAAGAGGCAAATGAGGTCAAAATTCTCCGGGCTCAATTTAATTCCATTTAAATCCTTGAACTTGAACTAAATGTTTAATGAATTGCTAATGAATTCATTTTAAATTGTAAATTCTTTATGAAATGAATAAATATATTTTTAAAGACCAACTCATGTCAATTGAAGATCTTTTAATTGGTAAATAAGAAATACAAACATGCATTGATAGAATAATGTTTTGAATATTATCTTTAATTTTATAAAAATAACTGTACAAGTTGCTTTCATAATGCAAAGGTTAATTGAAAAAAGTAATTTTTAATCCAAATGATACCCATGACCCATAATTTGGGTTGTATTCTTCAACCCATTGTTTAGTCAGTTCAACCCAACAATTTAGTAATTTCTACCCAACTTTGGGTAGAAAACATAACCCAACATGTTGGGTTAAATCAATAACCCAACATGTTGGGTTAAAATAACCCAGCGCTGGGTGAGACCCTTTTTGACCCAGCAGCTGGGTTATAAAATAACCCAACTTGGGTTGTTTTCAACCCAGCAGTTTTTAGAGTGTATATTAAAGTGTATATCACGGATACAATGATGGAAACTGTATAGTATTAAAAACACTTTACAATAAGATTCCATTTGTTAGATAACATTAGATAAAATGACCTAACAATAAACAATATTTATATACTGTCGCAATTATTCTCCTTGGGGTTAATTTAAAAATACATTTTTAAAATCAAAAGTTAACATTATTTATGTTAACATTATTTAATGCACAATGAATGAAGTGAACAAACATGACCAATCAAGTGTTTGTATTAAATAACATTCACAAACATTAATTAATGTTGTAAAAATATATTGTTCACTCAATGTATTGATGTTAGACAACGCATTAAGTAATGTTAATGGATGGTATCTTATTGTAGTGTTACCAAACTATACAGGAGATAAAACTTGTTTTATTTGACTTGACTGTACTTTTATTTAATCCAAAACTGCATTCATATTTAATTTTAAAAGGGCTTTTTAAACCTGCTAAGAGTTATCCAGCCAAGAATAAGCCTAGAACTGCTTTTCTGATGGACTGATATTAATGACATAATGACGGCTTTTTATTTAATTTCTCATCTCCATAAATATATCTAAAGCTAATGAAAGGGCTAGAAATCAATTAATTCTTTGCTGATACTTCCTCGTCATCATGGAGAGCGCAGTTCGCACCGCTTTCTCCTTTCCACAAGCGCTTGCTCTCTCGTGAGTCGTGGCGTCTGTCGTTGCTATGCAACATGGACATAGGCGCGCCTGGAAAAACGAGCGCGCCGCTCGCTTCTATTATAAGCGCCTACATTTGAAATCTGCACGCGCAAAAAAAAAAACGCGCTATGTGAACGGCCCCTTATGACAACGTGACATTAGCCTAATCCAAAATATTACCATATGTGGCTCTTTCCTCCTTTCTTATCAACAATTGGATTTACAGCCACCACATCAGCAGCACCGCCGGTCAGGAAACGCAGCTTTTTGAAATAAAGTTTTTCTTGTTCCCGAATACAAATATTTTTAAAGTATTTGTTCGAAATAAGTATTCGTAAAAAACACATTATTCGTGCCTTTCCGAATACCGTATTCGGGTTCGGCTCCACCCCTAATATATATATATATATATATATATTTTTTTTTTTTTTTTTTTCTCTCATTTAAGGCTATTCCAGTTTCGAATAGCCTATGTGATTTTTTTTGTCAACAATAAGCATGAACATTCTGCATTTCTGCATTCTGCATTTACAGTGAGGAAAATAAGTTTTTGAACACCCTGCTATTTTGCAAGTTCTCCCACTTAGAAATCATGGAGGGGTCTGAAATTGTCATCGTAAGTGCATGTCCACTGTGAGAGACATAATCTAAAAAAAAAAAATCCAGAAATCACAATATATGATTTTTTAACTATTTATTTGTATGATACAGCTGCAAATAAGTATTTGAACACCTGAGAAAATCAATGTTAATATTTGGTACAGTAGCCTTTGTTTGCAATTACAGAGGTCAAACGTTTCCTGTAGTTTTTCACCAGGTTTGCACACACTGCAGGAGGGATTTTGGCCCACTCCTCCACACAGATCTTCTCTAGATCAGTCAGGTTTCTGGGCTGTCGCTGAGAAACACGGAATTTGAGCTCCCTCCAAAGATTCTCTATTGGGTTTAGGTCTGGAGGCTGGCTAGGCCACGCCAGAACCTTGATATGCTTCTTACAGAGCCACTCCTTGGTTATCCTGGCTGTGTGCTTCGGGTCATTGTCATGTTGGAAGACCCAGCCTCGACCCATCTTCAATGCTCTAACTGAGGGAAGGAGGTTGTTCCCCAAAATCTCGCAATACATGGCCCCGGTCATCCTCTCCTTAATACAGTGCAGTCGCCCTGTCCCATGTGCAGAAAAACACCCCCAAAGCATGATGCTACCACCCCCATGCTTCACAGTAGGGATGGTGTTCTTGGGATGGTACTCATCATTCTTCTTCCTCCAAACACGTTTAGTGGAATTATGACCAAAAAGTTCTATTTTGGTCTCACCTGACCACATGACTTTCTCCCATGACTCCTCTGGATCATCCAAATGGTCATTGGCAAACTTAAGACGGGCCTTGACATGTGCTGGTTTAAGCAGGGGAACCTTCCGTGCCATGCATGATTTCAAACCATGACGTCTTAGTGTATTACCAACAGTAACCTTGGAAACGGTGGTCCCAGCTCTTTTCAGGTCATTGACCAGCTCCTCCCGTGTAGTTCTGGGCTGATTTCTCACCTTTCTTAGGATCATTGAGACCCCACGAGGTGAGATCTTGCATGGAGCCCCAGTCCGAGGGAGATTGACAGTCATGTTTAGCTTCTTCCATTTTCTAATGATTGCTCCAACAGTGGACCTTTTTTCACCAAGCTGCTTGGCAATTTCCCCGTAGCCCTTTCCAGCCTTGTGGAGGTGTACAATTTTGTCTCTAGTGTCTTTGGACAGCTCTTTGGTCTTGGCCATGTTAGTAGTTGGATTCTTACTGATTGTATGGGGTGGACAGGTGTCTTTATGCAGCTAACGACCTCAAACAGGTGCATCTAATTTAGGATAATAAATGGAGTGGAGGTGGACATTTTAAAGGCAGACTAACAGGTCTTTGAGGGTCAGAATTCTAGCTGTTAGACAGGTGTTCAAATACTTATTTGCAGCTGTATCATACAAATAAATAGTTAAAAAATCATATATTGTGATTTCTGGATTATTTTTTTTTAGATAATGTCTCTCACAGTGGACATGCACCTACGATGGCAATTTCAGACCCCTCCATGATTTCCAAGTGGGAGAACTTGCAAAATAGCAGGGTGTTCAAATACTTATTTTCCTCACTGTATATATAAACTGTAAATAACACTCAAAAGACACTCACTTGTCGCCATCTAGTGGTGTAATTGTTTTCCAAGTTTTGCCATCACAGGAATAAATGACGTTTTAAAGTATTTTAAAACAGGAAAAACTAAGTTATTTTAATTTGTAACAACATTTTACAATATTACTGTTTCACAGTATTTTTGATCAAATAAATGCATCCTTGGTTGCAAAAAGGCAACAACAAAAAAAAGACACTCACTTGTCGCCATCTAGTGGCATAATTAAGTTTCCCACTGTCTTAAAAATAACTCACCCTGAGAAATATTCAGTTTTACCAAAAAAATATATGAATCATTTACCCCTTAGTGGCCTTATATCGATTCTGATGTTATACGAATAATGAATTTGCAAAGACCTTTAAACCGTTTTCAACATTTAGCACTAGCCATATTAAAGAAGTAAGACCATTGGCATTATTTGAGGTATCAGTCGGCACTCTGTTTTGTGTGTGATACTTTTACATCTTTTTTAAAGCTTTGTTCACTGCCAGTTTTCACTGGTAATTGTTCACTGCAATTATACTGATGAACGCGAGCAGGAAATAAATAAAAAAATCTCGTTTTGTTATTGATTGGAGAAAATAAGCTTTTCAAAGCTACGAAACAATTTGACCTCGCAAAATGGTTCGCTGTTTCGAAGCGTTCGAAACGCCACACGCTGGTGTCTAACTATTAATGGTGTCTGTTTAGAGACTATTACTTTTATTACTTTTAATCATACTAATGTCTAATAAAAACGTCTACAAATGTATAAAACTGATCAGAGATCAGGTAAACCCCATAGACGCTTGTTCAATGATTCGCCGCTGGGGGGGGCGATAATCAGCATGATTCATGGGTTCACGTCGCCCCCCCCAGCGGCGAACATTGAAATTTCGTAAGTTTCGAAACAGTTATGACATAACAAAGCATCATTTACTGAAATCACGTGACTTAGGTAGTTTGATAAACGCTCCAAACCACTGATTCAAAACAAAAGATTCGTAAAGGTTTCCAAGCTTCATGAAGCAGTGATTCAAAATCGACAATCACTACCTTTTGTGGTCAGAAAAGAGTCATACCTCATACGGCATAGCATTGAACAACAGTAGCCTACCATCGCTTTAAGAACATCAGGATAGTAATCTTTTGAACACTAGGGGAAGCTTTACAAAGTGTTGTAACCGGTCCTAACCTAACACGATTATGAAAACGTTTTAATTCGATACAAAACCGAGACTATATACAGATATAGGCCTACTACAGATATTTTTATACAGATATACTACAGATATTTTTATACAGGTATACTACAGATATTTTTGATTTTCCCGATCTACACATGCATTTTAAGGTGTTTGTTTGAAGGCCAAAAAAATAGTTTTCAAGCATATAACAGATTCTTTAACACGAGAATCAGTTTAAATGTTGCAATGTATGATCCACACTACAAAATGGAAATGCAGAATGGCAACATAACGTTGCATTTCTGCTATGGCAACGTCGCTGTCGACGTGCTCGCAACATCGTAGAATTGTAAGAGGCGACAGGGCTGTGTAGCAACGTTGCTTTGGTCTATATAGCTTATTTTTCCCTTCATGACAACTGTGAGGGGGGTGAATGTTTTTATAACTCATCCGTTTACATTATATTAAGCCTTAAAGTTCTGCATAATTAAGGGTGTCCACTTTTGAGTGACAGGTGGATTCCCGCTGCTGTGGTCATTAGTCAGCATTAGCCGTTTGTCTGCTGTTTGTTAGCCGTCACATTACCTCAGCTAATTGTCTGACTGTAAAAATAAATAAATTCGGGAGTGACGCGCTACCAAGATGGCGACGGTCGGCCACGCCCATTTTAGGCTTCAAAAACAGGGGGGTAATCGAGCTCTCGGATAGCGTACCACCCCCGGGGGCCGCCATTGGCTAACAAGCCATCACCTGCTGTTAGAATTCCATTGACTCCCATTCATTTTGGCGTCACTTTGACAGCGAATAACTTTACATCTGAGGCGTTTAAAAAACTCCATTTGTCCACTGTTTATTTCTAAAGAAACACGACAATGTATAAAAGGCTCCATTACCTTGTATCTTACGTCATGGCCCCGTAGAAGCCATTTTTGTACAAATAGGCTAACAATTGCGTCAGAGCCATAGAGAGAAAGAGTTGCGACACTCCCATAGACGCTTTTAACCGCCTACTTCCGGGATTTGAAGATCGGATTAGTTCCAAACACTGTCATTTGGGCGTTGGACACCATTCACTTACATGGCTGCACGTCGAGTTGTTCCAGAGGCAAGTTGCTGAAATATCGACCTCTTTTGAATTGTCAACTGTCTATATTGTATCAGAGGACCTTTGCGATACTTATACTGGTCTTCATTTGTACATGCACAGCGTAATTATTTATATTTTATGTTGGTTGTTTCAACCAATTTTCAAGCACTGCCTGCTAGCTAGTTAGCTAGCGCGACTTCGTCAGCTGTGACTGTGACAGTAAGAGTTCGGTAATGAATCGCTGCCACCTTTATAGCAACTTTTATTTAATTTAATTTTTTAGGATATACTAACTTTTCATTATGTTTTGTTGTCTTGAGTGAAGCGGCTTGTGAGAACAATGCTGGACCTCTAGGATTGTTATGGCCATCACCAGTCCTGTCTGTTTCATGGATCACCTGCCCCTGGTTTTTGTTTTTCTTGTTCACACACACTCACACAAGCACACATTTTTGTTGTCTGTCATTGTTTAATAAAAAATATTTTATTTGAAAACCTTCATTTGTAATATCAGCCATGCTTAATTGATGTCTCAGTAGCTGTAACAGAAGTTACAAGTGTTTTGTTAGTTAATTGCTTAAGTTACTTGGATTGAGTTACAGCTAACATTACCCTTACTCTTAGCCTACTCTGTACACTAACCCAGAGCCATAGAGAAAAATCTTCACTCTGCACTTAGCTTACCTATAGACCCAAACATAAAAGCGTAAATTCGTTTTTAATCTGTTATAGTTTTGATAATGTGTATGGCTTAATCTTAAAATTATATTCTTAGTCTTAACATGATCATGTTTCACGTTGTGGTCCTGGGGGTGGCCACTTTCATCAGAAGAAGTGAGCTAGCTTCTAGGCGAATTCTGAACGGACCGCCACGGCAGACCTCTTTGCGTGATCACGAAGGTAGGCTAATGGCTGAATCGGAATTTATAAGCAAAATCACGGGAATCAATAGCCTAATACAGCCCAGTTGTGCTAAAATAAATATCATGAGACGTCCATCATCAGATGAATGATATGGAAAAGTTAAGTTAGAGCCGCTAAAGCCAGTGCTACTACCCATGCGAACATGAAAGCTTTTCCCTCCAAAAATATAGCCTTAAACTTATCTCCAAATGCAAAACTGACATTAACAAAATGCAATAATGCAATAACAGCTGAAAAAGTACTTGGGGGTGTGTTTTATTTTATATTTACCATTCAATAATGCAATTGCTGCTGTCTGTCCCATAGAAGAACATGACAGCCAGCGTATGTTTTGGAACTATTGGGGCTTACATGAACCACGTGACAGCCATAGCGGCGACATCAAAGAGTGTCGCAACTCTTTCTCTCTATGGCTCTGGATTGCGTCA
Source organism: Abramis brama (assembly GCF_963993115.1). Taxonomy (NCBI): domain Eukaryota; kingdom Metazoa; phylum Chordata; class Actinopteri; order Cypriniformes; family Leuciscidae; genus Abramis; species Abramis brama. The sequence continues at coordinate 53,646,546 of NC_139964.1, read as the reverse complement.
TAACCACGTGACTCTCTGGAAATTACCGTATAGACAGGAGGAGAAGCTCGCAGTCAATCGGGGGGACGTGGAGGCATAAAGTCCGATAAAGTCGAGGGAGAAGCCCATGGAGAATCATAAAGTTGCTCCTGCTCCTAGCTCATGGACAGCTCCTACTCACGCTCTCCGTCTCCGCAAGTTTCAGAAGGGAATGATTCAGATTTCGCTTGGCACAGCTACTAGAAGACTTACAACTGTCAGACAGGTTGCTCACATCACATCTACGTTGTCAAGCTCAGTTTGAGTCTGCGCAGTACGCTCAGCCATCAGGAAGTGAGTGCTTCTAATTTGCTTCACTGTCTATGTTTAAAAACGGTCTTCAGAAACCTACGGGTGACGTCACGGACACTACGTCCATTTTTTTTTTACAGTCTATGGTTATAATGCGTTGCTATTGACGACGGTCATTATAAGGAAGGAAATGCCACAGAATATAAAATTGCTTAAAAATGTGCATAGAGCTGCTTGTTTTATTTGTTGTTTGTTGATTTTCAAATATTAAACTGTTTTTAGTGTGAGCATCAGTTCTTTTTGAACACTTTCATCTCGTTTTAACAAAACCGTGATAATATTGATAATCACGATAATTTTGGTCACTATAATCGTGATATGAAATTTTCATACCGTCCCATCCCTATCCCTTTTTTACTTAAGGTCTTTGAAGAAAGCATACAGAATGAGACTCTCCCCCCAACTCTCACTGAAGGTTTAATTACTTTAATCCAGAAACCCAAGAAAGATTTAATTTTAATTGACAATTGGCGTCCTGTATCTCTGCTCAACAATGATTAACCCTGGTTAAATAAAAGGGAATTGAGTTTAATTTATTCACAATTTATTAACATCTTATTTTCCTAATAAAGGTTGAAAAGTGAAGTATAAAAGTGATTTAAGAAAAAAAGTCTAAGTTTTAAGTTATTTAGGTGATTGGTGATTGACCAATGAGAGCGCTCCGTCATCACGCGCCTGCGTAACGAGGAGAGAGAGCTGAGCATGATAGAGGAGAAGAGCAGGAGAAAAGACGTGAGCTGATCTTTGCAATCTAAATTAAAGGAATATAGTCAAAAGAAAACCTTCTGAAAAGTAGAAATGAGTTAAATTGATTAATTTCATACCATGCAGTGTATGGAGAAGCTGACTGAATATTGCTGAGTCACATTTTACTCCGGCCTTGTTCATCGACGCCATTGTTGGCCATGCGTGCCTGTGAGACGCGCCTGTGTTAAAGGAATTTACACGATGAGAGGTGAACGATTAATATATAATTTCTTGTGAAAAAAAATATTGCTATGTTACATTGTTTAATTTGAATATTTCAATCTAAATTATTATAAGTGTGGTCATAGTGAACCGCGTGGTTATTCCTTGTTCAATTTAGTTCACCAGCGCCATTGTTGGTCACATGCGCCTGTGTGAGAGGGGGAAAAAACGATTGTTTTAGAGGTAAAAAAGTATTATATATTATTTTTTTGTATGTTTAATTGTTTATTTTGATTATTTCGATCTTTGATGTTAAATTATTTTTGAATTCACTAAATGAATGCTCTGGTCTGTGATCAGGCCAGGGGTTTTTTTCTTTGTGTTTCTATTTCTTTTTTTTCTTGGTTCTACGGATTGTGATACTCCTGTGATCTTCTGTGACATCCTGTGAAACTTCACGTTTGATGGCGATCCACCCAAATCTGCTACAGAGAAAGGAGGACAACAAATCATAAAGAAGAGGATAATATCCTTTCTTTCATTCACCAGTCTTGCTTTAAATAAGACATTCACTATCTAGAGAACTATTAAGTTCCCTTTCAGGATTGACTTGACAAATACGAGGACTGAGAAGAAACTGATCAGTACTTTGCAGAACATTGAACTCTTGATGGTGTATGGTTACCCATAGCCAAATTTGATTGATATTGAGGTCCTTATTCATTTAAACAGCTGTGATATTTTGAGAGAAAAGACACTTTATTTATTTTTGTTTTTTATTTCATTTTATTTAATCTAAAAGGTAATGAAGTAACTTCTACTTCAAAATAATGGGTCATTATCACAGTATTAATGCCTATGGGGTAATTTAGTTACCTGGCTCTGAGTGGCTGGCTCATCTCTCATGGGCTCAGGCAAGGGAAACTCTGCTGCATGACTCTCCATGCTCTGAAAATAATATAATAAAAGTCATTTACACTTACATCAAAATTATGGCTGCATGATAGTATCGCAAATGTGCATACCGCAATGATTCTCAATAAATTAATACTTCAAAAAGTGATATAGTCAAGTTTTAGGTCAATGTAAATAACAGAGAGAATGAGTGATGCTTGCTTTTGCCAGAAGGAATGTAAAACATATGTTGGTTATACAATTTTAAATTTTTCAATAATTTAAACTGATTTAACCAACTTTAGGCCTTATCATATTGCATACTGCAAATCGCATTATTATCAGTGTTAAAGGGGTGTGTAAAACACCTTTTTTTGAAGGCTTGATTGTGTTTGTGGGGTACACTGTAACGTGTTCATGCTTCGCTTTTAAAAATTCGCATAATTTTTCACATATTTAACCATTATTCTACACTGCTCTGTCCCTCCTTGTAAAAACGGTCGGATAATTTCTGGGTTCCATGAAGCTCGTCCTTGTTCACTGACGCCATTGCTGGCCATGCGTGCCTGTGAGACGCGCCTGTGTTAAAGGAAAAACGATGAATATAGAGGTGAATGATTAATATATCATTTCTTGTGGAAAAAATATTGCTATGTTCCATTGTTTAATTTGAATATTTCAATCTAAAGGATTATAAGTGTGGTCATAGTGAACCGCGTGGTTATTCCTTGTTCAATTTAGGTCACCAGCGCCACTGTTGGTCACATGCGCCTGTGTGAGAAAAAAACAATAGATTTTTTTTCAGAGGTAAATGAGTATTATATATAATTTTTTGTATAAAAAATTATAAAAAAAAAAATATATATATATATATCCCTCTACTGCACGCATTATTATGCAATCATGGAAAAAAATGTTACAGTGTTTTTTTATATATAAAATAGACTCAAATTAACATATTTATATATATATTTTTTTTAATTTATTTTCGGGGGGTACTTTTGGGTGCGTTGCCATATGGCAACATTGTGCGACAATGGAACAGCCTGATGTGTTTTCTCCCAAAATGACATGAAATTCATAGATGATTACAGACCTGTCTTTTAGAAATTAAATTGTTTTTATTTAAAATGTTTTCAAGAGCTTTGTGTACAAAATATGAAACTAATTTTCAAAGTATTATTTCAACAACATTTACAAAACATCTGACGCAAACTCATAAGAACTGTTCAAGTGAAACCAGTCAATGTGAAACGATTATTTCAACAACATTTAGTCTACTACATATTGAGTCTACTAGGCCTAATTCTGCCTGCCTCTCATACTCCTCGTCACTGATCCCTAGCTCATCCTCACTTTCATGAGATGGTATAACCACTTGTACCCTGTACATTTCAGCCCTCCTCTCAGCCTTGCCATAGAACACTGACGGCTTCATTTTCTAAACAAAATAAGTAATACAATTTTACTTTTATACTTTACTTTTACTTTACTTTATAAATATATACAAATATATGAGTAGAATACAACCATCCAACTATATCAGTGCATCCATACATTGTCATTCATACAAAGCTACTCTGCATTAGCATGGGCAAAATATTGTTCCATTACCGCACAATGTTGCCATATGGCAACATACCTATTTTATTGAATAAAAAGGTAATAGTAGTATCAAAACAATGTGACAATGATTGAAAAAAGATTAGAACTTATCCCAGATGCTTGATGTAATTTTAAATTCTGAAGAAATATGAAAAATTGAGGAAAATCTTCACATATTCACGAGCACTTCTTCAGCAACTGGAGTCATCAAAAGTGTGTGAAAAGAATGACAGTGCAAGGGTGTGTAGTGTCATGTGATGTCATCAAAGCATATCATTGGTTACCACCAGGTTCTACCATGAATTTAAGACCATTCAGAGCTCATGTTTATTTTCAAATTTCAAGAAATGTCCAAAGAAAGGGTATGTTGCCATATGGCAACACCGTGCAGTAGAGGGATATATATATCAGTACAGGCCAAAAGTTTGGACACACCTTCTCATTCAATGCGTTTCCTTTATTTTCATGACTATTTACATTGTAGATTCACACTGAAGGCATCAAAACTGAATGAACACATGTGGAATTATGTACTTAACAAAAAAGTGTGAAATAACTGAAAACATGTCTTATATTCTAGTTTCTTCAAAGTAGCCACCCTTTGCTCTGATTACTACTTTGCACACTCTTGGCATTCTCTTTATGAGCTTCAAGAGGTAGTCACCTGAAATGTTTTGATTTGATTGTCATTTGTGTGTGTGTGTGTCTTGTAGAAAATGGATTTCAATCCTTGGTTTCAAAGAGAGCCCACTGGTGAACCCCGGCCCTCGCTGCTGTCTACAGGAGAAATCCCACTCCGGGACGCTCATGGCCTGCTATAAGGGTGAAGGAGGAGGCCATCGCTCGTGTGTCAGCACATCAAGTCACCACCTCGTGCTGAGCAAGAGCGCCCTGCAGTTCGGCCAGTACCGGGGTAAAACCTTAAAATGGTTGCTATCCAATGATATTGTTAATGCATCCATGGTGCTTGCCGTCCATCAACGGGAGCATGAGGGAGGAGACACCACCCAGTCTGCCATCATAGGGAACAAGGATGCCTTGCTCTGATATGCTGCCCTGTTCCCTGACATGATGAAAATGTACATTACCGTAGCGGGTGTGTCCGGTCTCCCTCCGCTTTGGCTGGCCGCATTTCCTGCACTTTTGTACTTGTGGCTAGCCAGCCCGGGCAGTGACGACTGTTCCTGCCGCTGCCCTCTGCTCAGCCTTCTTCCTCCTCAGCCATTCAGTTTTGTACGTAGAGAGAGGCTGAGGAGGGGGAGCAGGAGGTGCTGCCTGCACTGCTTGCTGTCCTGGCAGCAGCTGCAGTGCAGGCAGCTGAGGGCCGGCGTGATGTGCGGCGGCCAGCGCCAGAGGGAGGACTTGTGGGGCTGGCGTTGTCCGAGGGAGCGGGGGGGATGGGGAGCACCCTCACACTCTGCTGGGGCAGTGAGAGGTCCAGAAGGAGAGGCTGTGTAGCTGGAAAAGGTCCTGTTGCATCTGCAGCAGCCGGTGGTACGGCCAGGACAGTAGCTGAGGGGGCAGGCGGTAAAGGCGCCAGTAACCGGACTTTCTCCTGAACAGGAGGAACACAGATGCGTTTAGCAGTTTATTCAGTGCACACAATGTGAATGACAATGAGTCGATGACAGTGAAAGATTGACATGACAGTGAAACATGTGGTCTACCTGGAATGAAGCGGTTGAGGTGCAGGTGGAACGACTCCAGTCTCGTGCACAACGGTACACCGGCAGGCTGATCCCCCCCCCTTGGTCGCACGAAGACAGCTGCTGCAGGAAGGGCTTGTACAGCTGGTGGCTCTCGGTGGTGACATCTGACGCGAAGCGCCGCATCAGGTGCCAGATGTCCAGCCGGACCACCGGCTTGTCCCACTTCCTGAACATGTCAGCTGTCTTGGATCCCCTGCGGGACAAACAACAGTCCCGGTCAACGTAGAGGAGCTGAGGCGGCTCCACCCCAGCGTCCCGATACCGCCGCATTAACCCCGCAGCCATGGACAACAGGCCGGCACCCTCACCTGTCCGTGCTCGTTGCCCACGCTGCGGTCTGGGCGGCAGCACCGGCGAGCTTCCGGGTCACCTGTTTGAAAGAACAAAGCATCTCAGTGAGGCTGCACGCACATAGCCAGAGCATGATATATATATATAGCACCACATTTACCTTCTTGGTCGAATCCATCTTCAGAACCGTCCCAAAGACGGAGGTGACCCGGGCCTTCACGTCCTCCAGGCGGGAGAGGATGTCGTGGCAGTACACCAGTAACAGCCACGCGTACTGGGGCACGGGTGGCGGTTTCGGTGGTGGGGTGCACATGCGCACCACACCTCGTGACGTGAAGGGCTCCATGACGCTGAGGTAGTGTATGGACCACCGCATCCAGGCCTCTGTGTGTGCCTCACAGAGTTTTTTGTACAGCTGCGTGTCGCTGTTTCCCCGAGTACGCTCACGCAGCTGGATGATTACCCGCCGGTCGCAGGCAAGCCTACAGAGAAGCACATCACATGATGTGTTACAGAAGAGCCACACACAGACACACCGACAGTGTTCAGACAGCTACTTACTTGTAGGTGAGGATTGCTGGGAAGAGGGCGCGATGCCCCTCTCCCAGCTGACCCACGACCTCCTGCGACCAGGCAGCTACCTTCCTCTTACACCGACAGCACTCCAGGTACTCGGTGGCCATCAAGTACCAGCCGTCGATGTCCAGGACCCTCCGGATGGTCCTGTAGAGCCCACACTTCGTGAGGGCCCTATTACAGCATGTCGGCCGGATGCCCCACAGACGCAGGGGCGTCCAGAGGAACAGCCGACACGCGAAGAAGGCAGCTGGTGAGGCGGGTGGCTGAGTGTAACTCGGCCGGGGCTGAGGGGGGTCCCACCACAGCTTGAGGTCTGTGGTGAGTTTGGTCCTCCCCTCGCTGTCTGTCTTAAACAGCTCCCGGCCGATCCACTCCTGCTCTTCCCCGGTGAGAGCTGTCCGCCAGCTCTCAGGCAACCGGGACTGTGAGGGGAAAAAAACAACACAAACAAACACACAAACGCAGCAGGGCCAAGGGAAGTAGACATGTGAAGGTGTTTAATCAAATCTACATTACCACTTGGGGGTTGGGCAATGGTTAGTTAATCCTGTACACTGAACCTCTGTTGTGTTAAAGAGAAAGAAAGAGATCTACCTGGAACTGCAGGTCGTGCTGGTGTGGTCATCAGCTTCCTGACCTTGGCCTGCAGCTCACCTGGGGCCATTGGACGCCTTCCCAGTAGGGCCGAGAACATGGGAGCGATCGGCTTGCGGGGCGGCAGCGCGGTGGAAGCAGCGGCCTTGCTGGGGCCACTGCTGGTGGGAGGTGGGGGGGTAGCAGCCGCCTCTGCCGACCGCTCCTTGTCTCAGCCCAGGATGTACTTCCTGGCGGCGTCCATCGAGGTCCCAGGCTGCGGTGTCTTCCTCCATAGCCACTTGACAAAGCTGCAAGACAATGATCAAAGATTAACACGCACATCAACAAGTCACATCACCCTGTCAACAGTCCACTGCCCTTCACCACAACAGGACTTCTTCTTCTCCTTTGAGTCGTACAGGTCCTTCAGGGTGGCCTCCTTGTAGTCCCCAAAGCCAACAAGCGCCTCGCCCTCACACCCGGGCTGAGTGGTGCGAGCCCGGGCCTCCTCGTGCACCCGGTGGTACCGCAGCTGCTCCGCAAAAGCAGGGTGGGCGCACGAGTACCGGGCGAGTGCGTCCTTGTCGGGGGGCTGTCGGAGGCACTTTTCTCCCGCTCCCGCTGGTGGCTGGCAACCAACTGCGTGGTGTAGCCCACATCGTTCTCCAGGAGCCAACGGAACGTTTGACCCTGTTACTTCCCAAACTGGATGCTGTGGCAGCCCAGCACCAGCATGTGGTTACCAGGGTCACCGCCCTTGGAGACGACGTGGGCTTGGGCCTCCTTCTCCACCTCCTCCGGCTTCTTGGCCCTCGCAGCAGCGGCGGTCCCGCGTGGCCCCTTAGCGGCGATGAAGGCCACCGCCTCATCAGAGGGCCGCAGGAGAAGCTTCTGCGAGGCCGTCGTTTTTAAGTTAGCAAAATCCATCTCTACAATGACAAGAAATGACACAGCACAGCATTACAGGTTAAACTACATGCAGGGATTAAAGTTCTCCGTCGCTACGATGGATTTCCGTTAATTGCAGCAAGTCTATGACGGATTTCCGTCAATATGGTTCCAGTCTATATGGTTCCAGTCCAGTTCCACTATAAAAAATATATCGATATATTTTTGAAATGCGATATGGAATTAGACCATATCTCACATATCGATATAGTTCAAATTTGCGCTGTGATCTTTGCTCCCCGCGCCCCCGCTCCTCCTATTCCACTCTGCGTGCGTTTAGAGCATGTTATGTTATGAGAGGCGAATCATGACTACTTCAGAAAACCCAGCACAATAGGAACTACCAGGCAGTGACATAAGTGTACGCTGAAATAAAGTTTTTCACCTCAGAAAAATTGACTTTCTTGTCCTGTCAGCCATTATACTGTTCTCGTAGCGCACACTCAATTGCACGCGCAAATGCAGCGGCGCGCGCTGTATCGCCTCACTGATCAAGCTAGTGCAAAAGAAACTACAAGCATGCAACGCCGTTACGTTGTAAATTACCCGAAATAAAAGCAATGCAGGGATGATTTTCATTCTATTCACCAGGAGGAGCAGTTTCCATGTTTCATTAACAGTTATTGTTAATATTGTGTATTCACCATCGTAACTGTCGTTTCCATATTAACCCCAAAATGCCACTATTTTTCTTTGTATTATTTTTTATATTTTTAAATGACTGTAGTGGCTCATACCAACATTGTATTAACAAAAACTAGTTTGGGACTGCTATTTAATAGCTTTAGCATAGGCCTAATGTTTATTTATTAGTACTAGTCTTTACTATTAGTCATATTCTTACAATTTATGTTAAGTAAAGGGGAAAAGTACTTGTGTGTGTTAACAAATTTTGTGTAAACGTGTTATAATTTGCCTATATATAATATATATTTTCCCCTTTACTTAACGAAAGTTTAAGTAAAGGGGAAGGCTTAGCGAAATGGGGGAAGAATGGCAAGCCTTTTAGTTCGTGGACTAAAAAAATCTAACAGCCAGGTATGTGTCTTTGCACAGTATGTCACAGGAGACTTCAATATGGCAATAATGGTAAAAAAGTGCTAGGTCACCATCAATCAGAAGCTAGTCACAATGCTGCCGTTCGTGCTCTACAGTAGCCTACATGCTCCCTGCCTGGTTTTCATAGATTAAAATAGCTTTTAAAATACGCCTACTGGCAATATTAAAGCGGTTTAAAACATCTCCCCTTAAAACGCTATTGGTCTCGACTATGTAAAAAGTTAAAGGAATATGACTTGGCCTAAAAAAAAAATTCAGTCAGAAGAATTTTTTTCACTTTAATCCCTGACTACATGTTAATTGCCATATTAACAGGAATATCACACATAAGATTAATGATATACTAGTACTACACATTCACTATTGAAATATTAACGTTAACAAATTAACATAACGTGACACAGGTGAAGCTGAAAAGGAGGGACACACACAATTAAATCAAGCCCCAACACAACAAATTCTTAACTGCCTGCATCCTCTGTTAGACATGTAAGCCATACCCTTTTCTGTCCCGATCCACTGCCTCATACAGGTCCTTGAAGGACATGCTGGCAAATTTGCCGAAGCCTACTCGCATCAGGTCTTCCTGGGCTGGTGTGCCAGTGCCCTTTCAAACCCGGTGCTAGCTGATGGCAGCCATCATGTCAGGGAACAGGGCAGCATATCAGAGCAAGACATTCTTGTTCCCCATGATGGCAGACTGGGTGGTGTCTCCTCCCTCATGCTCCCGTTGATGGACGGCAAGCACCATGGATGCATTAACAATATCATTGGATAGCAACCATTTTAAGGTTTTACCCCGGTACTGGCCGAACTGCAGGGCGCTCTTGCTCAGCACGAGGTGGTGACTTGATGTGCTGACACACGAGCGATGGCCTCCTCCTTCACCCTTATAGCAGGCCATGAGCGTCCCGGAGTGGGATTTCTCCTGTAGACAGCAGCGAGGGCCGGGGTGAGCTCACCAGTGGGCTCTCTTTGAAACTAAGGATTGAAATCCATTTTCTACAAGACACACACACACACAAATGACAATCAAATCAAAACTGAATCAAAAAATATTGTAATCATTATGATCAAAACCTGTAATAATTGCTTTAGAAAGCTCATTGCTTCAGTCTAAAAGAATACATGAATGTTTGATAACTGCATGATTTGTATTATCCTAGAACTGTACATTTTTGACATGGACATTATGACAGTCACCTCTGATAACAGATAATATCTTGTATATATATCAATATAATATCTTGTAATCTAGAAACTTGTATTTTCTGTGAAGCTGCTTTGAAAAGATGTGTAGTGAAAAGCGCTATACAAATAAATGTGAATCGAATTGAATACTTTAAAATAATAAGAGGCACATAGACAACCACACAGCCTTGCAAAATTAATCATAGTTTTACTTAAGTAACTGTATTAAAATAATACAGTACAACAACAGTACAGTAACCACAAACTTACCATTGCTTAACTAGTAAGTAAAATTTATGGCATAATGCTTTTATTTTTTCAAAATATAAATTTCAGGCACATAAAATCGTACAAAACCACACAGGATTGCAGAAAATTAACCATGGTTTTTAACACTAACTATAGATCAAGAAAATAAATCAACATGACAAAGCCATTGCTTCATATTAATATTCATGATCATTCAACCATGACATTTGAAATAATTTCATTATTTTTATATACATTTATTTTTATATATTTATTTATATAAAATGTAACCTTTCTTCCTGGAACTAACCTGTTTGTAACTGTCTCTTTCACCTCACCATATAACTGGACGCAAGTGCCATATACAGCTTGTAACACATAGGGGTTTAGTGCTACTGGCTCAAAGCCTGGATGTGCTGTTACACAGCCCACTCCACCAATCTGGTCACACCTGTGTACTACCTACAACATGAGAATGTTTATTACTACTTTGTTAGGATGATTTATTTAATATTTGGTATGTGGAGGTTGGGTGTTTTTTCAGGGTTCGTACAAGGTGCTTAAAATGCTTGAAGTACTTGACTTGAAATTTATGATTTATGAAATGGAACTTAAATTATTGAAAGACACTATATGTGAAATTAGTGTTTAATTGTATTGATAAGCAGTCTTTTCACACAAAATTATATCTTTATCAGATAGGCTGAAGCTTTAGAACCATTTTGCATGGCTATGAGTGTGATATTGTTCATAAATATCCAAGTATATGATACAGCTTTCGTTCTTCAGGTCAATCATATTCATGAGGTGGAAAATCTGTTTGAATGCGATATCTTTGTCATAGTAACCTTTCAATGGTTAAAGTTTCCACAGTCATTGCATCTGCTGCACTTTATTTTGTACCTTTATTTTGTTTAATTTGTTTATTTTTGTTTACCTATTTATCTGTATGAACCCTGGTTTTGTGTATAGTACTTATTAAAAGAATTAACGGGACTAACACTCTGGTCTTGTCATATTTCATAGCTATACCTTGGGTATCTCCCTACAACAGACATTCTCTACCAGGGACAGTGAGCTGCAGTGCCCACAGGTGCACCTGTTGAGACACAATAATTTGTAATTCGTAATTGTAGAGGGAGACTTGAAATTTCTGTTTTTCGCTTAATTATTAACACTAAATCATACCAAAATTAACCTAAATGCATGGGTTTTACATTTTTGATAGTTCCGTTAGCATTTGCTATGAGCATAAGCCTAATTTAGCCATAATGCTAATGTTTTACCACTCAGACACTGGCCCCATTCTCCCTTGCGCGGCTGCTTCGCTAGCATCGTCGGATGCTGACCGCGATGCGGGAGTTAAGACCGCAGTTTGAGCCAGCGGCTCGAATTGATATGGCTCTGGCCCTGTGTCCACAGACAATTCACCCTCCTCCACTTCAGGTGAAGGTGGGGGAGAAAAGTCCTCGACTTCAAATGACAGCTCTGTTGCAAAGCTGCTTGCGTCACTCCAGTCACTCTCCATTTTAGAGTCTAACAGCAGCTGTCAATTAATCCGTCACTGCAGGTCTCAGGTGCACCTGTGTATTAAAATAGCACAGTAGCCAACAACATCAGTAAAGTAACCACGAACTTACCATTGCTTCACTACAGTAATTGAAATGTATGGCATTATGCTTTATTTATTTTTTCAAAATATTAATTCGAGGCACATAAACTCTTACAAAACCACACAGAATTGCGGAAAATTAACCATGGTTTTTAACCATAGACTGTAAAAAAATATGGACGTAGTGTCCGTGACGTCACCCGTAGGTTTCTGAAGACCGTTGTTTTTGAAGCCTGTGGCCGTAGCCGACCGTCGCCATTTTGGCAGCGCGTCACTCCCGAATTTATTTATTTTTACAGTCGGACGCTGAGGTAACATGACGGCTAACAGACAGCAGACAAACGGCTAATGATGACTAATGACCACAACAGCGGGAATCCACCTGTCACTCAAAAGTGGACACCCTTAATTATGCAGAAATTTAAGGCTTAATATAATTTAAATGGATGAGTTATAAAAAAATTCACCCCCCCTCACAGTTGTCATGAAGGGCAAAAATAGCTGTATAGACCAAAGCCACTTTTTGCTCCAGGCTGTAAACATGTTTCTTTCTGCTGTAAAGTTGGGCATTTTAACATGGGGGAGATGCAGATTTGACTCACTTTTGCGGCCAGCCTCAAGCGGCCAGTCGATGAATTGCCGTTTAATTCACTCGTGTTGGTTTCAAGAGAGAGACAGGGAGGTTGCCGCTTGTTTTTAACACAGTAACTATCAAGTAAATAAATCAACACGACAAAACCATTGCTGCATATTAATATTCATCATGATGATCATATTTCATGACATGTGGGATAAATGTAAATACGAAAAATACAGTGCAAACAGGTGTTCGCCCTTACCCTTACCTCTTACTTTATGCATGTTTGAAGCAAAAAAATAAAAAATGTATTCAAAAATAAGTTGATCCGTAATAAAATCTGGTTAAAATGTTCAAAGTTGCGTAGTACTGTTGAGCAATACCTCCCCCACTTCGCAAAACGCCACTTTTAGAGAATTAAGATTAACATATTAATCTAAAAATATATACAAAATTTAAATTATATTATATTGTTAAATAAGTGTATTTACGGCTGCCTATGACGGCTGCACGCGAAAACCTCACAACACCCACTCCTGTCGGTGATTGGTTGGAACCAAGCGGCAGCCTCCCCTTCTCTCTCTTGAAACCAACTCGGAAGTGAGTTAAACTGCAATTCATTAACTGGCCGCTTGGGCTGGCTGCAGAAGTGAGTCAAATCTGTATCTCCCCCATGTTAAAATGACCAACTTTACAGCAGAAAAAAACATGTTTACAGCCTGAATCTCTATGTGGCTTTGGTCTATACAGCTAATTTTGCCCTTCATAACAACTGTGAGGGGGGTGAATTTTTTTATAACTCATCCGTTTAGTTGATTAATATTTAAATTTCTGCATTTAAGGGTGTGGCCACTTGAGTGACAGGTGGGTTGTCGCTGATGTCAATGCTAGCCATTTGTCTGTTGTTACTAGCCGTCACTTCACCTCAGCAAATGTTGCTGCTGAACTTGCTTTCTCCGCAGTGTTTGTGCTTTTTTTTCGGGATTATTTCATACAATTTAATACACCCATTAGTTGGGTACAAAGCCCACGGCTTTGGATTCCGTTGTTGTCGTCGAGTATCGTTCGAGAGAACAACCAGCGCTGTATTTCAGTTGTTTTCCTCTGTGAACATGCACTAATGGATGTCTGACAATTTCGTTGCTTTTTGGAGTTTTCAAATTTTAAAACGTCAATAAAGGCTCGTTCGTTCTGCTCTCACGGAATAGATGGATTATAATATGCTTATGTACCGTCAGATGAAATCATGCAGGCGTCGGCGCTTTCTCCGTCCATGCAATAAATGCACATCCATGAATGAGCGTGGATTTTCTAGCGCATTTACTTGAACTTCATAGGCAATATATCTATGGTTTAACCCATTTGAGAGGCGACCAAAATCAGAATTTAAAATGGACTGAAAAGCTCTCTACGAACTTGACGAGCGATGCCGCGCTGACGGACCATAGACTATAAAAAAGTGACATGTATGCACATAAATCACTGTCACACACACTCTCAGAGTAATATTAAGTTACTGCATAATACATTTTCAACTAGCAGAATAGTACAGAATCACGATACACAGTCTCACTTGTAGCCATGTCTTTTAACTATTATAATATTTCGAAGGGCAAAAACAGGAACTTTTAATTGGCTTTACATCATCAAGTGTCACTTTAGCGCGAGGCACTGTGCAGTCGCAGACTTGGGACTGTCAGTAGCATAACCTTATAGCATTACACAGAGCCGTTAACAGCCTGAGCTAACTCGATCACGTCGAGCTATTTGGGCGTGTTTTCTCAGCCCATTTTCTGTTATCCGGGAGTGACGCAAGGCCAAGATGGCGACGGCCGGCTCTGCCCACTTTAGGCTTCAAAAATGCTCTTCAGAAACCTACGGGTGACGTCACGGACACTACGTCCATATTTTTTTACAGTCTATGGTTGGAACAATATTTATTTTGGTTTTGAGTGTTGGTGATACCAACTGTTTTTGTGTGCAGATCTCAGAGCCTAGGCTGCCTACAGAGACGCGTTTTTTTGATGGCATGCTTATGGGGCGGACAGCTAGCGGATCGTTAGGAAAGATTAGATGAATGTGATCATTTATGTTTGGGCCTGAAATCGCTGATACAACCTTTAACTTTGACCTCAGTACCAAAACTACATCTGGGAAATAATTGGGCACAAAATGTTGTTTTGAGTTGAAATATTTTCTCTCACTCACTTGAAATAAACGTGAAGCTTCCACGATTGACACCGCGAAGAAAAGTTTGCAGCAAGTGGCTTTGAGCCAAAGACAAACAATCAAGTTCAAACAAGACTATTAAGAGTGACATTTAAGGGATAATAATGTATATCATTGTACACTTATTACACCGACTTTTTTTTTAACCACATAATTATGGGGACATATTGAATAGAGATTAATGTTTTAAATCTTACCTGTTTATAAATCCATTTTGTACAGCGTACAAAACAATCGTCCAAAAAACGGAGACACAAGACGGCAAGATGTATGTGAATGAAACGAGAGCGCATCCGTTGCGATACAAGGATGTGCGCTGTGTTATAATCAAGCGGCAACCTCCCTGTCTTTCTCTTGAAACCAACCCGGAAGTGAATTCAACGGCAATTCGTCGACTGGCCGCTTGAGGCTGGCCGCAAAAGTGAGTCAAATCTGTATCTCCCTCATGTTAAAATGCCCAACTTTACAGCCGAAAGAAACATGTTTACAGCCTGGAGCAAAAAGTGGCTTTGGTCTATACAGCTAATTTTGCCCTTCATGACAACTGTGAGGGGGGTGAACGAAACAACAACAGCGTGCAGATAGACATTACGAACTACACAGTTGTCCACGTCTGTCGCCTTGGTTACTATCAGAGGGCTCTGGTTCATAGCTCTGGTTACTATGGCAGTACGAGCGGAAACCAGGGAGAACGCGGATATGACGCCATTGACGGCGACAAAACGGAAATAAAGAAATGGTACGTGTCTTCGAATTAAATTACAAATTTCTCCTGGTTTGAAAGTTGTTGGAAACAGTCAGGATAATGTAAGTACACAACTAAAAAATATATATAACATTGATATAGTGATTTTTGCTATTTTTAAAGCAAAAAAACTACATATTGTACCTTTAACTATATACACTATTAGTTGTATCTCACAACATTACAGTGTTATTCAGTTGTTTGTCCCATATCCTTCAAATAATCAGATTAATACTGCTTTCTCCCTTTCTCACTTCCCAGATGCCTCCTTGGTGAAGGAAGTGGGCCAGCTCAGTGGCCCAATGCGAGTCGTCTGGTTGAGGCCATCTGCCTGGCTCTCTGCCGCATTTACCCTGCTGGTCAGACTATCGCCAGAGTCAGAGTGAACCGGTGGGCTGCCATACTCCAGGCCTATAGAATGATCAGGGATGTAGTCCTGGACAGCCCTGGAATCATGGCCCGGACTAAATTGAAGCTCTTTGAGCTAAACCAGCTCTATTTAGACTAACTCTAGATAGACTCAGATGTGTCTATTTGCACATTCCACCCATCTCTACCTACATGTGCTAATTGTCGTCTTTTCTGTATGTAGGCATAATGCCAGAAAGAAGAGGCAGGAGAAGGAGGTCTTGCAGCAAAACGTCCAGCCGTTTTCTGTTGCCTTGGTGGCCTCTGAACACTTACGACCCATGCTGTCAAAACTTAAACAACCAGTCCAGCATGTGCACTCAGCCTTTGTGTTCGCCATCAATAAGGATGCATCTGGACTGGCAAGACCGCATGTTTGAGGCCATCCTTCAGCACAAGGGTTGATGCGTAGAAAGACAAAACCCAGAACAGTACCTTTGCCAAAAATGTGGACACCCAAAAACTAAAGACTTTGGCCACAACCAGTTCCAGGTTGTCCATTTTTGTGCAAAGGCCTCTGGGAAGACTGTGGGGCAGTGGATGGAGGAAATTGTCATGATTCTGCCTTCTAGTCTTTGATTTCCCTGGTCTTGAGGCAGGATCATGACAGACCCATGTTTTATGTTCACACACATGGCCTTTTGCTGGGCCATGTGCTTGTGTTGTCTCGTTCCTCGCCCCGCCCCCTTGTTATCCTCGTTTAGTCATCATTACTTTACCCTTGTCACCTGTTTCCCTCATTAGTTTCTCCCTATTTAATTCCCTTGTGTTTGCTGTCCTGTGCCGGTTCATTGTCATTCATTGTGTGAAACAATCCGTGAGTAACCTGTTGAAAGTCTTGTCTAGAAAGAAGAGTTTGATCCTGTCTTAACTGTTAGTTTTTTGTCTGAGTCTTAGTCTAGTCTTATCAGTCCAAATTAGTCTATCCTGTCTTGTTTTGCCCCCTTGTGGGTTTTGTTTTCCTGTTTATTCTGTCTAGTTGTATCAATAAACCGTGTATATTGCATACTGTCTGCATTTGGGTTCATCTCCTCCGCATCACCATAACAGAAATTAAGAAAGGATAGGGTGCTAAACAATAATGCATTTATACATTTGTATAAATAAGTTTGTTTTGTTAAATAAATAATCATACATTGATAATCATTAATAATAATTCATTTTGTAAACATTTTTTAGTTGATATTTGTTCATAAATAAATAGTTTTTTTTCCTCATATCTGTGTATGTTTCTGTTTTGTTAGACATTTGTGCAATCCCTACTGTATACCAAGAGACAGGCAGAGTATTTTAAATAAAACATTTTTTATTTTCTAATGAAATAAAAAATATATACTATTTTAATATAATACAAAAATACAATATCAGATGCATTTAATGTAACCATATAAAATATATTATTTTAACAGAACATAAATGCAATTTTAAATTGAGTATTTTAAATACATATATATATATATATATATATATATATATATATATATATATATATATATATATATATATATATATATATATATATATATATATATACACACACATTTTTAAAGCAATATGTTTATAAAATTGAAGTATTGAATATAAAATTGAAATGTAATATACATGCACAATATCAAATATAAAGTATTTAAATGAATATTTTATTTACGTAACAAATAAATGAGCGACGGCTGGTGGTACCATCACAGAGAAGCACAAAATCACTCTCCAGAACATTTCCGTTCACTGTTCCCTGCTTGGTGGAACGATCTCCCTGCCTTCATCTGGAATACAGAATCCCTGGCAACATTCAAAAGACAACTGATAAAAATAATATTAATAAAAAATTATATGCTATCACTTTTCTTTTAATCCCTCCCTAGCTTGTGCTACTCTAAGCAATGTCTGAATCTGTATTTTGAGCACTTGTTTTTGTTGCCTTTTCACGACCTATTCCTCATTTGTAAGTCGCTTTGGATAAAAGCGTCTGCAAAATGAATAAATGTAAAATATTAAGTCTAATTTCAATATTACAGTTTACAATTTACATTTTTTAAATACACTTATTTAACAATATAATTAAAATTTTGTATATATTTTTAGATTAATATGTTCTAATGATACTGTGACAATAGCACATGGCTACATAACAAACATGAACGCCTCAGGAAACACATGGCTACTTAATATGCAAGTCTCAAACACCCTGCCAAATCCACCCCCAGATTATGCCAAATTCAGCAGTTTGTCTCATTTAAGCAGTAGGCCTACAAGCATCCCACAACCCCACAGATGACCCCATTGGGGTTTGGGGAGCATTAGGCTACCCTGGAATTCAGGGTTACTGTGTGCTCCTTGTGGCGTTTTGCAAAGTGGGGGAGGTATTGCTCAACAGTACTACGCAACTTTGAACATTTTAACCAAATTTTATTACGGATCAACTTATTTTTGAATACATTTTTTATTTTTTTGCTTCAAACGTGCATAAAGTAAGAGGTAAGGGTAAGGGCGAACACCTGTTTGCACTGTATTTTTCGTATTTACATTTATCCCACGTCATGAAATATGATCATCATGATGAATATTAATATGCAGCAATGGTTTTGTCGTGTTGATTTATTTACTTGATAGTTACTGTGTTAAAAACAAGCGGCAACCTCCCTGTCTCTCTCTTGAAACCAACACGAGTGAATTAAACGGCAATTCATCGACTGGCCGCTTGAGGCTGGCCGCAAAAGTGAGTCAAATCTGCATCTCCCCCATGTTAAAATGCCCAACTTTACAGCAGAAAGAAACATGTTTACAGCCTGGAGCAAAAAGTGGCTTTGGTCTATACAGCTAATTTTGCCCTTCATGACAACTGTGAGGGGGTTGAATTTTTTTATAACTCATCCGTTTAAATTATATTAAGCCTTAAATTTCTGCATAATTAAGGGTGTCCACTTTTGAGTGACAGGTGGATTCCCGCTGTTGTGGTCATTAGTCATCATTAGCCGTTTGTCTGCTGTCTGTTAGCCGTCACGTTACCTCAGCGTCCGACTGTAAAAATGGAGGAGGGTGAATTGTCTGTGGACACAGGGCCAGAGCCATATCAATTCGAGCCGCTGGCTCAAACTGCGGTCTTAACTCCCGCATCGCGGTCAGCATCCGACGATGCTAGCGAAGCAGCCGCGCAAGTGAGAATGGGGCCAATGTCTGAGTGGTAAAACATTAGCATTATGGCTAAATTAGGCTTATGCTCATAGCAAATGCTAACGGAACTATCAAAAATGTAAAACCCATGCATTTAGGTTAATTTTGGTATGATTTAGTGTTAATAATTAAGCGAAAAACAGAAATTTCAAGTCTCCCTCTACAATTACGAATTACAAATTATTGTGTCTCAACAGGTGCACCTGTGGGCACTGCAGCTCACTGTCCCTGGTAGAGAATGTCTGTTGTAGGGAGATACCCAAGGTATAGCTATGAAATATGACAAGACCAGAGTGTTAGTCCCGTTAATTCTTTTAATAAGTACTATACACAAAACCAGGGTTCATACAGATAAATAGGTAAACAAAAATAAACAAATTAAACAAAATAAAGGTACAAAATAAAGTGCAGCAGATGCAATGACTGTGGAAACTTTAACCATTGAAAGGTTACTATGACAAAGATATCGCATTCAAACAGATTTTCCACCTCATGAATATGATTGACCTGAAGAACGAAAGCTGTATCATATACTTGGATATTTATGAACAATATCACACTCATAGCCATGCAAAATGGTTCTAAAGCTTCAGCCTATCTGATAAAGATATAATTTTGTGTGAAAAGACTGCTTATCAATACAATTAAACACTAATTTCACATATAGTGTCTTTCAATAATTTAAGTTCCATTTCATAAATCATAAATTTCAAGTCAAGTACTTCAAGCATTTTAAGCACCTTGTACGAACCCTGAAAAAACACCCAACCTCCACATACCAAATATTAAATAAATCATCCTAACAAAGTAGTAATAAACATTCTCATGTTGTAGGTAGTACACAGGTGTGACCAGATTGGTGGAGTGGGCTGTGTAACAGCACATCCAGGCTTTGAGCCAGTAGCACTAAACCCCTATGTGTTACAAGCTGTATATGGCACTTGCGTCCAGTTATATGGTGAGGTGAAAGAGACAGTTACAAACAGGTTAGTTCCAGGAAGAAAGGTTACATTTTATATAAATAAATATATAAAAATAAATGTATATAAAAATAATGAAATTATTTCAAATGTCATGGTTGAATGATCATGAATATTAATATGAAGCAATGGCTTTGTCATGTTGATTTATTTTCTTGATCTATAGTTAGTGTTAAAAACCATGGTTAATTTTCTGCAATCCTGTGTGGTTTTGTACGATTTTATGTGCCTGAAATTTATATTTTGAAAAAATGAAAGCATTATGCCATAAATTTTACTTACTAGTTAAGCAATGGTAAGTTCGTGGTTACTGTACTGTTGTTGTACTGTATTATTTTAATACAGTTACTTAAGTAAAACTATGATTAATTTTGCAAGGCTGTGTGGTTGTCTATGTGCCTCTTATTATTTTTAAGTATTCAATTCGATTCACATTTATTTGTATAGCGCTTTTCACTACACATCTTTTCAAAGCAGCTTCACAGAAAATACAAGTTTCTAGATTACAAGATATTATATTGATATATATACAAGATATTATCTGTTATCAGAGGTGACTGTCATAATGTCCATGTCAAAAATGTACAGTTCTAGGATAATACAAATCATGCAGTTATCAAACATTCATGTATTCTTTTAGACTGAAGCAATGAGCTTTCTAAAGCAATTATTACAGGTTTTGATCATAATGATTACAATATAAAGAAAATGTTTTGATTCAGTTTTGATTTGATTGTCATTTGTGTGTGTGTGTCTTGTAGAAAATGGATTTCAATCCTTAGTTTCAAAGAGAGCCCACTGGTGAGCTCAACCCGGCCCTCGCTGCTGTCTACAGGAGAAATCCCACTCCGGGACGCTCATGGCCTGCTATAAGGGTGAAGGAGGAGGCCATCGCTCGTGTGTCAGCACATCAAGTCACCACCTCGTGCTGAGCGAGAGCGCCCTGCAGTTCGGCCAGTACCGGGGTAAAACCTTAAAATGGTTGCTATCCAATGATATTGTTAATGCATCCATGGTGCTTGCCGTCCATCAACGGGAGCATGAGGGAGGAGACACCACCCAGTCTGCCATCATGGGGAACAAGAATGTCTTGCTCTGATATGCTGCCCTGTTCCCTGACATGATGGCTGCCATCAGCTAGCACCGGGTTTGAAAGGGCACTAGCACACCAGCCCAGGAAGACCTGATGCGAGTAGGCTTCGGCAAATTTGCCAGCATGTCCTTCAAGGACCTGTATGAGGCAGTGGATCGGGACAGAAAAGGGTATGGCTTACATGTCTAACAGAGGATGCAGGCAGTTAAGAATTTGTTGTGTTGGGGCTTGATTTAATTGTGTGTGTCCCTCCTTTTCAGCTTCACCTGTGTCACGTTATGTTAATTTGTTAACGTTAATATTTCAATAGTGAATGTGTAGTACTAGTATATCATTAATCTTATGTGTGATATTCCTGTTAATATGGCAATTAACATGTAGTCAGGGATTAAAGTGAAAAAAATTCTTCTGACTGAATTTTTTTTTTTAGGCCAAGTCATATTCCTTTAACTTTTTACATAGTCGAGACCAATAGCGTTTTAAGGGGAGATGTTTTAAACCGCTTTAATATTGCCAGTAGGTGTATTTTAAAAGCTATTTTAATCTATGAAAACCAGGCAGGGAGCATGTAGGCTACTGTAGAGCACGAACGGCAGCATTGTGACTAGCTTCTGATTGATGGTGACCTAGCACTTTTTTACCATTATTGCCATATTGAAGTCTCCTGTGACATACTGTGCAAAGACACATACCTGGCTGTTAGATTTTTTTAGTCCACGAACTAAAAGGCTTGCCATTCTTCCCCCATTTCGCTAAGCCTTCCCCTTTACTTAAACTTTCGTTAAGTAAAGGGGAAAATATATATTATATATAGGCAAATTATAACACGTTTACACAAAATTTGTTAACACACACAAGTACTTTTCCCCTTTACTTAACATAAATTGTAAGAATATGACTAATAGTAAAGACTAGTACTAATAAATAAACATTAGGCCTATGCTAAAGCTATTAAATAGCAGTCCCAAACTAGTTTTTGTTAATACAATGTTGGTATGAGCCACTACAGTCATTTAAAAATATAAAAAATAATACAAAGAAAAATAGTGGCATTTTGGGGTTAATATGGAAACGACAGTTACGATGGTGAATACACAATATTAACAATAACTGTTAATGAAACATGGAAACTGCTCCTCCTGGTGAATAGAATGAAAATCATCCCTGCATTGCTTTTATTTCGGGTAATTTACAACGTAACGGCGTTGCATGCTTGTAGTTTCTTTTGCACTAGCTTGATCAGTGAGGCGATACAGCGCGCGCCGCTGCATTTGCGCGTGCAATTGAGTGTGCGCTACGAGAACAGTATAATGGCTGACAGGACAAGAAAGTCAATTTTTCTGAGGTGAAAAACTTTATTTCAGCGTACACTTATGTCACTGCCTGGTAGTTCCTATTGTGCTGGGTTTTCTGAAGTAGTCATGATTCGCCTCTCATAACATAACATGCTCTAAACACGCACGCAGAGTGGAATAGGAGGAGCGGGGGCGCGGGGAGCAAAGATCACAGCGCAAATTTGAACTATATCGATATATGTGATATGGTCTAATTCCATATCGCATTTCAAAAATATATCGATATATTTTTTATAGTGGAACTGGACTGGAACCATATAGACTGGAACCATATCGACGGAAATCCGTCAAAGACTTGCTGCAATTAACGGAAATCCATCGTAGCGACGGAGAACTTTAATCCCTGCATGTAGTTTAACCTGTAATGCTGTGCTGTGTCATTTCTTGTCATTGTAGAGATTTTGCTAACTTAAAAACGACGGCCTCGCAGAAGCTTCTCCTGCGGCCCTCTGATGAGGCGGTGGCCTTCATCGCCGCTAAGGGGCCACGCGGGACCGCCGCTGCTGCGAGGGCCAAGAAGCCGGAGGAGGTGGAGAAGGAGGCCCAAGCCCACGTCGTCTCCAAGGGCGGTGACCCTGGTAACCACATGCTGGTGCTGGGCTGCCACAGCATCCAGTTTGGGAAGTAACAGGGTCAAACGTTCCGTTGGCTCCTGGAGAACGATGTGGGCTACACCACGCAGTTGGTTGCCAGCCACCAGCGGGAGCGGGAGAAAAGTGCCTCCGACAGCCCCCCGACAAGGACGCACTCGCCCGGTACTCGTGCGCCCACCCTGCTTTTGCGGAGCAGCTGCGGTACCACCGGGTGCATGAGGAGGCCCGGGCTCGCACCACTCAGCCCGGGTGTGAGGGCGAGGCGCTTGTTGGCTTTGGGGACTACAAGGAGGCCACCCGGAAGGACCTGTACGACTCAAAGGAGAAGAAGTAGTCCTGTTGTGGTGAAGGGCAGTGGACTGTTGACAGGGTGATGTGACTTGTTGATGTGCGTGTTAATCTTTGATCATTGTCTTGCAGCTTTGTCAAGTGGCTATGGAGAAAGACACCGCAGCCTGGGACCTCGATGGACGCCGCCAGGAAGTACATCCTGTGCCGAGACAAGGAGCGGTCGGCAGAGGCGGCTGCTACCCCCCCACCTCCCACCAGCAGTGGCCCCAGCAAGGCCGCTGCTTCCACCGCGCTGCCGCCCCGCAAGCCGATCGCTCCCATGTTCTCGGCCCTACTGGGAAGGCGTCCAATGGCCCCAGGTGAGCTGCAGGCCAAGGTCAGGAAGCTGATGACCACACCAGCACGACCTGCAGTTCCAGGTAGATCTCTTTCTTTCTCTTTAACACAACAGAGGTTCAGTGTACAGGATTAACTAACCATTGCCCAACCCCCAAGTGGTAATGTAGATTTGATTAAACACCTTCACATGTCTACTTCCCTTGGCCCTGCTGCGTTTGTGTGTTTGTTTGTGTTGTTTTTTTCCCCTCACAGTCCCGGTTGCCTGAGAGCTGGCGGACAGCTCTCACCGGGGAAGAGCAGGAGTGGATCGGCCGGGAGCTGTTTAAGACAGACAGCGAGGGGAGGACCAAACTCACCACAGACCTCAAGCTGTGGTGGGACCCCCCTCAGCCCCGGCCGAGTTACACTCAGCCACCCGCCTCACCAGCTGCCTTCTTCGCGTGTCGGCTGTTCCTCTGGACGCCCCTGCGTCTGTGGGGCGTCCGGCCGACATGCTGTAATAGGGCCCTCACGAAGTGTGGGCTCTACAGGACCATCCGGAGGGTCCTGGACATCGACGGCTGGTACTTGATGGCCACCGAGTACCTGGAGTGCTGTCGGTGTAAGAGGAAGGTAGCTGCCTGGTCGCAGGAGGTCGTGGGTCAGCTGGGAGAGGGGCATCGCGCCCTCTTCCCGGCAATCCTCACCTACAAGTAAGTAGCTGTCTGAACACTGTCGGTGTGTCTGTGTGTGGCTCTTCTGTAACACATCATGTGATGTGCTTCTCTGTAGGCTTGCCTGCGACCGGCGGGTAATCATCCAGCTGCGTGAGCGTACTCGGGGAAACAGCGACACGCAGCTGTACAAAAAACTCTGTGAGGCACACACAGAGGCCTGAATGCGGTGGTCCATACACTACCTCAGCGTCATGGAGCCCTTCACGTCGCGAGGTGTGGTGCGCATGTGCACCCCACCACCGAAACCGCCACCCGTGCCCCAGTACGCGTGGCTGTTACTGGTGTACTGCCACGACATCCTCTCCCGCCTGGAGGACGTGAAGGCCCGGGTCACCTCCGTCTTTGGGACGGTTCTGAAGATGGATTCGACCAAGAAGGTAAATGTGGTGCTATATATATATATCATGCTCTGGCTATGTGTGTGCAGCCTCACTGAGATGCTTTGTTCTTTCAAACAGGTGACCCGGAAGCTCGCCGGTGCTGCCGCCCAGACCGCAGCGTGGGCAACGAGCACGGACAGGTGAGGGTGCCGGCCTGTTGTCCATGGCTGCGGGGTTAATGCGGCAGTATCGGGATGCTGGGGTGGAGCCGCCTCAGCTCCTCTACGTTGACCGGGACTGTTGTTCGTCCCGCGGGGGATCCAAGACAGCTGACATGTTCAGGAAGTGGGACAAGCCGGTGGTCCGGCTGGACATCTGGCACCTGATGCGGCGCTTCGCGTCAGATGTCACCACCGAGAGCCACCAGCTGTACAAGCCCTTCCTGCAGCAGCTGTCTTCGTTCATCTTCCTGTGGGACCCAGAGGACACAGCCCGGTTGCTAAAAGCGAAGAAGAGGATGCTTGAGGCGCAGGGGATGACCTTCTTGCCCGAGGCCGGAGTGTGGAGGCACGTCAGCCGCAGGAATATGGATCTCCATTGCCGTCGCCACACGCGTGGAGTGGCGGAGACGGAGCAGCTGATCGGTGACCTCCTGGAAACCTTCGGCGGTGCCAACGGACGAGACACCGTGGGGATTCCCCTGCTGGACCAAGACTGCATCCAGGACATCTGGATGGAGCAGCGGCGCCACCTCCGGTGCATCCAGGACCCGCCGGGCGTGGAGCTGTACACCGAGACGGGCAGGCTGACCAAGGGGGGGGACCAGCCTGCTGGTGTACCGTTGTGCACGAGGCTCCACGTCCCTGGAGTCGTTCCACCTGCACCTCAACCGCATCATTCCAGGTAGACCACATGTTTCGCTGTCATCGACTCATTGTCATTCACATTGTGTGCACTGAATAAACTGCTAAACGCATCTGTGTTCCTCCTGTTCAGGAGAAAGTGCCAATCCCTGGCACTTCCAGGTATTTCTCCTGGAGGGGTTGACGAGGTGGAACGCTGACAGGGCGGCGTCCGTGGCACAGGAGGGACGGCCGCTGCTCCGCTCCTACAATGGCCCCCTGCAGCACTCCCTTGACCAGCTCAGCCAAAGGGTGCTTGGCACGAGTGTGGTCAAGGATTACACCAAGCCCAGGAAGTACACCGGTAAGAACACTCAAGCCAGCCACCGTGCTTACACACGTCCACACTGAATGATATTTGTACCAGACTGACTGACTGATTTGTGTTGTTGTACTTCAGGGGAACTCATCGGCATCGAGTACCTGTACTCCCAGACGGGCAGAGTGCTGCAGGACGTCAGCTTGAACCCTGACATTCCGGACGCGGGGAGGGGACATTCCCCCACTCGTTGAGGATGACGAGCTCGCCGACGGCCAGCAGGAGGTGGAGGACCTCACCCTCCACGTGCCTGGCGAGTTCCCAGCTCCTCAGACGGACCCGCAGTCAGGGCAACTGGCTGACGCGCCCGAGCCATCCCGTCCGACCAGTCCCCCCGAGCCCGCACCCCACTCCCCCCGAGCCCGCACCCCACTCCCCCGGCCGGTCCTCACCAGAGCCTCAGCAGGCTGCTGAGGTAAGCACGCCACCTCTTTGCAGTCTGTGACTGCAGTGCATCTCACATCACCAAAAACTGCGCTCTGTTCCATCCAACTGACTTATTGTTTTCCGTCTCTGCTTGTGTGTCTGCAGGACTACAGAGGACCAGATGACCAGCCGTGGTCCAGTTGGCCACGGCCTTGGTGGGGTTGCGTCACGACCCGGCCTTGTCCGAGGGGAGGGTAGATGAGCTTATCAGGCTCTACGAGGCCCTGTCACTATACGACAGAGCCCGAGTAGTTTACGCTCCCCGCTATAGGGACAGGCCAGCTCGGGGGCGCTTCATGGCAGCGAAGCCAAGCCGCACCACTATACCTGGTGTGGAAAGCTTGAGACGGTAAGGCTACACTTCCATCATACATTTCCCTGATGTACACACAAGCTGCTTTATGTAATGTTGCTCATTATCATGCTCATATCTGTCATTGTTTTTGTCCATTGTCCGCAGCTGCCTGGTCGGACAGACCTCTGGACCTGCCAGCAGTCCCAGCGCAAGCCGGCTGGTAGAGGCAGTATGCACCCAGCTCTGCCGCTTGATCCCATCGGGCACCCGTGGCAGCAGCACCGGCTGTGGCAGCACCGGTGCCTGTTCTGCCAGCGTCAGTACGGTTACTGGCGCCTTTACCGCCTGCCCCCTCAGCTGCTGTCCTGGCCGTACCACCGGCTGCTACAGATGCAACAGGACCTTTTCCAGCTACACAGCCTCTCCTTCTGGACCTCTCACTGCCCCAGCAGAGTGTGAGGGTGCTCCCCATCCCCCCCAGCACAGCAGCTGCTGCCAGGACAGCAAGGACAACAAGCAGTGCAGGCAGCACCTCCTGCTCCCCCTCCTCAGCCTCTCTCTACGTACAAAACTGAATGGCTGAGGAGGAAGAAGGCTGAACAGAGAGAGGCGGCAGGAACAGTCGTCACTGCCCGGGCTGGCTAGCCACAAGTACAAAAGTGCAGGAAATGCGGCCAGCCAAAGCGGAGGGAGACCGGACACACCCGCTACGGTAATGTACATTTTCATCATGTCAGGGAACAGGGCAGCATATCAGAGCAAGGCATCCTTGTTCCCTATGATGGCAGACTGGGTGGTGTCTCCTCCCTCATGCTCCCTTTGATGGATGGCAAGCATCATGGATGCATTAACAATATCATTGGATAGCAACCATTTTAAGGTTTTACCCCGGTACTGGCCGAACTGCAGGGCGCTCTTGCTCAGCACGAGGTGGTGACTTGATGTGCTGACACACGAGCGATGGCCTCCTCCTTCACCCTTATAGCAGGCCATGAGCGTCCCGGAGTGGGATTTCTCCTGTAGACAGCAGCGAGGGCCGGGGTTCACCAGTGGGCTCTCTTTGAAACCAAGGATTGAAATCCATTTTCTACAAGACACACATACACAAATGACAATCAAATCAAAACATTTCAGGTGACTACCTCTTGAAGCTCATCAAGAGAATGTCAAGAGTGTGCAAAGCAGTAATCAGAGCAAAGGGTGGCTACTTTGAAGAAACTAGAATACAAGACATGTTTTCAGTTATTTCACACTTTTTTGTTAAGTACATAATTCCACATGTGTTCATTCAGTTTTGATGCCTTCATTGATAATCTACAATGTAAATAGTCATGAAAATAAAGGAAACGCATTGAATGAGAAGATGTGTCCAAACTTTTGGCCTGTACTGATATATATATATATATATATATATATATATATATATATATATATATATATATTTTTTTTTTTTTTTTTTACAAAAAATTATATATAATACTCATTTACCTCTGAAAAAAAATCTATTGTTTTTCTCTCACACAGGCGCATGTGACCAACAGTGGCGCTGGTGACCTAAATTGAACAAGGAATAACCACGCGGTTCACTATGACCACACTTATAATCATTTAGATCAGTGGTTCTCAACCGGTGGGGCACGCCCCCCCCACGCGATTCACTATGACCACACTTATAATCATTTAGATCAGTGGTTCTCAACCGGTGGGGCGCGCCCCCGGACACTCTCCCGGGGGGGCGCGAGTAAGCTACAGGATGGGAGAAAAAAAAAACTGAAATTTTTTTTTTACTTTTTTTTTTAATCACTAAACAACTAGTCATAAAAAATTATAGTTTTGTATATACATAACTCCTGAATAAAAGTTAAAATGTGTTTGGACTGATTTAAAAAAAAAGTTTTGAACAAATTTGATTGGTTTGTCGATAGTGAGCGCAAATGCAGGTGATAAGCGGTTTTATTAAGCGAGTCATTGAGTCGTTCAATCAAACGATTCGTTCAAACGGACGATTCATCAAGAATGAGACAGATGTTTGTGAATGGGTCATTGATTCGTTGACTCAAACGATTCGTTCAAAACACTGAATCATTCAAAACACGATTGAGTGTTTCTGTGAGATGCGCTATGCTGTGATCTTTGTTTGGATTCATCGGATCTATTTCCGCTGCTAAAATAGACCAAAACAGTCATTATTTCGTCTAAAATCTAAGTGACTTAATATTATTAACTTGTTTGTTGAACTGTCATATGAAATCAGTGTCACATTTTCAATCGTGAGGTGATGGTAAATTAAGTGATGGTCAATTGTCAGCTCTCTTGGTCGTCAGGTCGTGTGATGCATGTTGCTGAACTGTATTCAAATGTTATAAATATAAAAACACCACATTTTGAAATGTAACTGCAGTAGCCTATGTCAATTTAGTTTATTTGTGTGTGCTGCGCTCATAGACTTTAGAAAACGGCGCTCATTTGTTTAATTTCTCCTCGAGAAGCTGCGCAAGCCTCAAAAGTTTAAGGTCCTTGCACCCTGACTGAGTCCGAAACTGTCGTAGTCGTTTTTTTCATATTCGTCATTTGGTGGCTCTCAATTGTCAAAAACACCCCTCAAAATATTTGCTACGGATGCGAAAAATGCAGAAAATCGAACCATCCGAATTCATTTTTATGACGGACGGAAGTTTCAGAGGCTGCAAACGTATAAAATGTGAGGTCGTATTTATATATATATATATATATATATATATATATATATATATAAACGAATAAACTAGTCGGAATATAACTTAGGCTACAATTAAAGCTTTCCTTTTTTGTGAAATGCTCACACGCACGCACGTAATAATAATAGGCCTACCTACCGCTACTGATGATAATAATAATAATAATAATAAAAATAATAATAATAATAATAATAGTGTGGGCCTAAAAATAATAGCCTAGCCTAGGGCTATCTATCTATCTATCTATCTATGGTGGTGTAGTGGGGATGGCGCCGGGAAGGCGGGAGGAGGGGGGCCCCAACTGCAATGAACCAGCTTTGGGGGGGCCCAGCTTGCAAAAGGTTGAGAACCCCTGGATTTAGATTGAAATATTCAAATTAAACAAATGGAACATAGCAAGATTTTTTTTTCCACAAGTAATTATATATTAATCATTCACCTCTATATGCATCGTTTTTCCTTTAACACAGGCGCGTCTCACAGGCACGCATGGCCAACAATGGCGTCAGTGAACAAGGACGAGCTTCATGGAACCCGGAAATTATCCGACCGTTTTTACAAGGAGGGACAGAGCAGTGTAGAATAATGGTTAAATATGTGAAAAATTATGCGAATTTTTAAAAGCGAAGCATGAACACATGTTACAGTGTACCCCACAAACACAATCAAGCCTTCAAAAAAAGGTGTTTTACCACCCCTTTAACACTGATAATAATGCAATTTGCAGTATGCAATATGATAAGGCCTAAAGTTGGTTAAATCAGTTTAAATTATTGAAAAATGTAAAATTGTATAACCAACATATGTTTTACATTCCTTCTGGCAAAAGCAAGCATCACTCTCTCTCTCTGTTATCTACATTGACCTAAAACTTGACTATATATCACTTTTTGAAGTATTAATTTATTGAGAATCATTGCGGTATGCACATTTGCGATACTATCTTGCAGCCATAATTTTGATTGTATGTGTAAATTACTTTTATTATATTATTTTCAGAGCATGGAGAGTCATGCAGCAGAGTTTCCCTTGCCTGAGCCCATGAGAGATGAGCCAGCCACTCAGAGCCAGGTAACTAAATTACCCCATAGGCATTAATACTGCGATAATGATCCATTATTTTGAAGCAGAAGTTACTTCATTACCTTTTAGATTAAATAAAATGAAATAAAAAACAAAAATAAATAAACAAAGTGTATTTTCTCTCAAAATATCACAGCTGTTTAAATGAATAAGGACCTCAATATCAATCAAATTTGGCTATGGGTAACCATACACCATCAAGAGTTCAATGTTCTGCAAAGTACTGATCAGTTTCTTCTCAGTCCTCGTATTTGTCAAGTCAATCCTGAAAGGGAACTTAATAGTTCTCTAGATAGTGAATGTCTTATTTAAAGCAAGACTGGTGAATGAAAGAAAGGATATTATCCTCTTCTTAATGATTTGTTGTCCTCCTTTCTCTGTAGCAGATTTGGGTGGCTCGCCATCAAACGTGAAGTTTCACAGGATGTCACAGAAGATCACAGGAGTATCACAATCCGTAGAACCAAGAAAAAAAAGAAATAGAAACACAAAGAAAAAAAACCCTGGCCTGATCACAGACCAGAGCATTCATTTAGTGAATTCAAAAATAATTTAACATCAAAGCTCGAAATAATCAAAATAAACAATTAAACATACAAAAAAATATATATAATACTTTTTTACCTCTAAAACAATCGTTTTTTCCCCCTCTCACACAGGCGCATGTGACCAACAATGGCGCTGGTGAACTAAATTGAACAAGGAATAACCACGCGGTTCACTATGACCACACTTATAATAATTTAGATTGAAATATTCAAATTAAACAATGTAACATAGCAATTTTTTTTTTTCACAAGAAATTATATATTAATCATTCACCTCTCATCGTGTAAATTCCTTTAACACAGGCGCGTCTCACAGGCACGCATGGCCAACAATGGCGTCGGTGAACAAGGAATACCCACGCGGTTCACTATAACCCCGGAGTAAAATGTGACTCAGCAATATTCAGTCAGCTTCTCCATACACTGCATGGTATGAAATTAATCAGTTTAACTCATTTCTACTTTTCAGAAGGTTTTCTTTTGACTATATTCCTTTACCTTAGATCGCAAAGATCAGCAGCTCACGTCTTTTCTCCTGCTTTTCTCCTCTATCATGCTCAGCTCTCTCTCCTCGTTACGCAGGCGCTTGATGACGGAGCGCTCTCATTGGTCAATCACCAATCACCTAAATAACTTAAAACTTAGACTTTTTTTCTTAAATCACTTTTATACTTCACTTTTTAACCTTTATTAGGAAAATAAGATGTTAATAAATTGTGAATAAATTAAACTTAATTCCCTTTTATTTAACCGGGGTTAATCATTGTTGAGCAGAGATACAGGACGCCAATTGTCAATTAAAAGTAAATCTTTCTTGGGTTTCTGGATTAAAGTAATTAAACCTTCAGTGAGAGTTGGGGGGAGAGTCTCATTCTGTATGCTTTCTTCAAAGACCTTAAGTAAAAAAGGGATAGGGATGGGACGGTATGAAAATTTCATATCACGATTATAGTTACCAAAATTATCGTGATTATCAATATTATCACGGTTTTGTTAAAACGAGATGAAAGTGTTCAAAAAGAACTGATGCTCACACTAAAAACAGTTTAATATTTGAAAATCAACAAACAACAAATAAAACAAGCAGCTCTATGCACATTTTTAAGCAATTTTATATTCTGTGGCATTTCCTTCCTTATAATGACCGTCGTCAATAGCAACGCATTATAACCATAGACTGTAAAAAAAAATGGACGTCACCCGTAGATTTCTGAAGACCGTTTTTAAACATAGACAGGATATAAACTGGACACAGCGACCCCATAGGTTTCAACGGAGAAAAGTGAAGCAAATTAGAAGCACTCACTTCCTGATGGCTGAGCGTACTGCGCAGACTCAAACTGAGCTTGACAACGTAGATGTGACGTGAGCAACCTGTCTGATAGTTGTAAGTCTTCTAGTAGCTGTGCCAAGCGAAATCTGAATCATTCCCTTCCGAAACTTGCGGAGACAGAGAGCGTGAGTAAGAGCTGTCCATGAGCTAGGAGCAGGAGCAACTTTATGATTCTCCATGGGCTTCTCCCTCGACTTTATCGGACTTTATGCCTCCACGTCCCCCTGATTGACTGCGAGCTTCTCCTCCTGTCTATAGGGTCATTTCCAGAGAGTCACGTGGTTATGATGCAATCGTTAGCCTATTTTTACAAAAATGGCTTCTACAGGGCCATGACGTATACAAGGTAATGGAGCCTTTTATACATTGTCGTGTTTCTTTAGAAATAAACAGTGGACAAATGGAGTTTTTTAAACGCCTCAGATGTAAAGTTATTCACTGTCATTCATTTTGGCGTCACTTTGACAGCGAATAACTTTACATCTGAGGCATTTAAAGACTCCATTTGTACGTCGTCAAGCTCAGTTTGAGTCTGCGCAGTACGCTCGACCCCCAGACAGTATATAAACAGTATATTGCATACGTCCAAGACTTCGACCGCTCCTACATGTACTTTATTAAACAGGTGAGCACATTTACATAAAACTAATCAATGTTATATATATCTAGCTTACTGCTAGTCTCATACAGACAAACTAACATATAGAATAACATAAATTTCAACACATTCAAATGCAGTTTAGTGTGATAGTGTAATGTTAGACCAAGTGAAACAGCGCTGCGTTACCTCACAAGTTTAATTTGTCTAATAAACTGACCTGTGAGTAATGTTAGTAATGCTGCACTTGCGTGTAGTTCGGTAGAATGAAATGTCCTCGCGTCGCGTGTGGAGCTGATAACGTTAGCTGTCTCTTAGCAATCCCGACCTGCTTCATATCACAGTCATGATAAAAACATCGATGTATTTACTCATCCATAAACATTATTAGATCGGTCGGCTTGATGTTGACGACAAGATCCATAATTCTTAGCAAATGTTGCGTCATCAAACTACGCCTTTGTTATTGTAAGAGGTTAGCGATCCCTAGCGGCAAAAAATTACATATTGTACGTTTAATCAACTAATAATCTAGCTCTCTCCAAGAAATAGAGAGCTCCAATTAAAGCAACACCAAAGCAATTTTCCTCTTCGGTCCCCCTACAGGTTGGAAGCGGAACTGTCCATTACCGCTGTCGTAAATAATTTAGCCTACTGTCCACGCACGCTATTTGTTTATCCAGCACCAGCTTTGGGAATAACGATGTCCACAGACAAGGTAGAGTATGTTGCATGATTTTATGAAAGTATGATGTACACATTTTCCCACTTTTAAATGTGTATATGGGTATAATTCTTCTAAGGAAAATACCACCTTAATTGATATGATTAGCGATAATATACCTTACTGGATAAATAAATACCCCAATGCTGGTATTATTTTGGGTGGGGATTTTAATATGGCATTAAATAGTGATTTGGATAGGTTTCCTTCCAGAGCTGCTTCTGCTTCTGTCTTCTTGAAATCGGTAAATATTTCAGAAAAGTTGGTAGTAAGTAACTTAGCCAAACTTAAAAGAGCAGAAGAAAATAAGGTGATGTCTAAAATTGCAATACTTTCTTCTAAACCTCCAGAGCTGCTTTCTGAATCTGATAAGCTTGAGTATGCTGAACTGCAATGTAAATTAGATGAGTTGTACACTTATAGAGCACAGGGTGCTTATAAAAGATCTAGACAAAAAATGGATAGAGGAAGGAGAATGTAACACAGCATATTTTTTCAGATTAGAAAAGAGTCGTTTAAGAACCTCATTAATTGAATCTCTAAATATTGATGGGACAGTGATAACCCTCAAGAAATTGCACATTTCTGTGCTGACTTTTACTGTAATCTTTACCATCAAAATTATTCTGAAGATGTACTTTTCTTGAATCTGTTAAAAATTGCAAGACTATTTTGGGTAATGATAGAAACCTCTGCGATAGTGAAATTACTTTATTATAAGTTAATGACTCAATTATAGAACTTAAAAACAATAAATCACCCAGAACTGTACGGGCTTATCGCAGAGTTCTACAAACAGTTTTCTAAAGAATTATTACCTTTTTTACTTAAGGTCTTTGAAGAAAGCATACAGAATGAGACTCTCCTCCCTACTCTCACTGAAGATTTAATTACTTTAATCCCGAAACCCAAGAAAGATTTACTTTTAATTGACAATTGGCGTCCTGTATCTCTGCTCAACAATGATTAACCCTGGTTAAATAAAAGGGAATTAAGTTTAATTTATTCACAATTTATTAACATCTTATTTTCCTATAGAAAGGTTGAAAAGTGAAGTATAAAAGTGATTTAAGAAAAAAAGTCTAAGTTTTAAGTTATTTAGTTGATTGGTGATTGACCAATGAGAGCGCTCCGTCATCACGCGCCTGCGTAACGAGGAGAGAGAGCTGAGCATGATAGAGGAGAAAAGCAGGAGAAAAGACGTGAGCTGCTGATCTTTGCGATCTAAGTTAAAGGAATATAGTCAAAAGAAAACCTTCTGAAAAGTAGAAATGAGTTAAATTGATTAATTTCATACCATGCAGTGTATGGAGAAGCTGACTGAATATTGCTGAGTCACATTTTACTCCGGGGTTATAGTGAACCGCGTGGGTATTTCTTGTTCACCGACGCCATTGTTGGCCATGCGTGCCTGTGAGACGCGCCTGTGTTAAAGGAATTTACACGATGAGAGGTGAACGATTAATATATAATTTCTTGTGGAAAAAAATATATTGCTATGTTACATTGTTTAATGTGAATATTTCAATCTGAATTATTATAAGTGTGGTCATAGTGAACCGCGTGGTTATTCCTTGTTCAATTTAGTTCACCAGCGCCATTGTTGGTCACATGTGCCTGTGTGAGAGGGGGAAAAAAACGATTGTTTTAGAGGTAAAAAAGTATTCTATATTTTTTTTTTGTATGTTTAATTGTTTATTTTGATTATTTCGAGCTTTGATGTTAAATTATTTTTGAATTCACTAAATGAATGCTCTGGTCTGTGATCAGGCCAGGTTTTTTTTCTTTGTGTTTCTATTTCTTTTTTTTCTTGGTTCTATGGATTGTGATACTCCTGTGATCTTCTGTGACATCCTGTGAAACTTCACGTTTGATGGCGAGCCACCCAAATCTGCTACAGAGAAAGGAGGACAACAAATCATAAAGAAGAGGATAATATCCTTTCTTTCATTCACCAGTCTTGCTTTAAATAAGACATTCACTATCTAGAGAACTATTAAGTTCCCTTTCAGGATTGACTTGACAAATACGAGGACTGAGAAGAAACTGATCAGTACTTTGCAGAACATTGCAGTCTTGATGGTGTATGGTTACCCATAGCCAAATTTGATTGATATTGAGGTCCTTATTCATTTAAACAGCTGTGATATTTTGAGAGAAAAGACACTTTGTTTATTTATTTTAATTTTTTTATTTCATCTAAAAGTAAGGTAATGAAGTAACTTCTACTTCAAAATAATGGGTCATTATCACAGTATTAATGCCTATGGGGTAATTTAGTTACCTGGCTCTGAGTGGCTGGCTCATCTCTCATGGGCTCAGGCAAGGGAAACTCTGCTGCATGACTCTCCATGCTCTGAAAATAATATAATAAAAGTCATTTACACGTACATCAAAATTATGGCTGCAAGATAGTATCGCAAATGTGCATACCGCAATGATTCTCAATAAATTAATACTTCAAAAAGTTATATATAGTCAAGTTTTAGGTCAATGTAGATAACAGAGAGAGAGTGATCCAAATCGCATTATTATCAGTGTTAAAGGGGTGGTAAAACACCTTTTTTCAAAGGCTTGATTGTGTTTGTGGGGTACACTGTAACATGTGTTCATGCTTCGCTTTTAAAAATTCGCATTATTTTTCATATTTAACCATTATTCTACACTGCTCTGTCCCTCCTTGTAAAAACGGTCGGATAATTTCCGGGTTCCATGAACCCCCCCCCCCATATGCAATGGGCTCAGATTGGTTAGCTGGCCCAGTGTGTTGTGATTCGCTAACCGCCAAGTGCACGTTGTTCGGAAACGTCACGCCCCTTACCTTTACCGGTAGTTTGTGCTTCGGTGTATTATAAACAATGGCGTCAATATTGCCATACCAATTTGAGCCCGAATCAGACCCAGAGAATGTTAGTGGAGAGGATCAAGCAGAACCTATTCAAGAACGGCTGTTAAAGGGCGTTTCAGAATGGTATGTTTTTTTGTTTTTTACTGCAGATCTATTGTGATCGCTACTGACTGTATGGCACTGTTACTTTTGTATTTTTAGAACGATTGTAGTAGCTAAATATCTGTCGCCAGAACTATTAACCCAATACGAACACTAAACATTGGCTTTACAACAGTAGCCAAATCACAAAACCATGTTTAGCATGCCTGTAGATAAACAAGCATGTAGATAAACAAAACATAAAAGCTATAATCAAAGAATAATTTACACTGATCACATAAACGACAACAACCACAAACGTTCCAGGTTCGCTGCGCTGGTGATATTAAACAGAAGTTTGTATGTGTTTGTCGGATAAGTATGAATTAGCTTTTAACAAACTGGTTTGTGGAGCCAAACAGCGTTGTCCTTCGTTTACTTCCTTGCTACAACGTACAATTAACAATACGAACTATTACAGGAAAACACATCAGCGAAAAAATCATACTTACAGGTTGTGGCTTGTAAACAACAGCTGTTTTTAAAGTTTGAACTGCTCCATCTTTCAGGACAAGCTGTTGTGTGAATCCTGCATTGAACTCGCGTAGATTAAGGAAATTTTCCTCCGGAAAATGTGCAGCACAGAGAGCGACATTTGGATTATAATTATGAGGGACCGAGTTAAAAATAAAATGTAACCATTGCTCCCTAACTCCACCGTCCTTAGGAAGACTGAACAAAGTGGACCTGGTTATTATTATTATAACCGCGCGGTTATTCCTTGTTCAATTTAGGTCACCAGCGCCACTGCTGGTCACATGCGCCTGTGTGAGAGAAAAAAAGAAAAAAAAATATATATATATATATATATATATATATATATATATATTAGGGGTGCACGATTCAGAAAATTTCACGATTCGATTCGATACCGATTTTTAGTGTCAAGATTCGATTCAAAATCGATTCTCGATTCAAAAAACGATTCACAGTATGTAAATGTAGTTGACTTTTTCCTGTGTGATTGCAGTAGACATACAATTTAAAAGAAAAGAAATAACAAATTAAATTAAGTTTGATATTACTTTGTCTTCATAAAAACTTTTGCAACTAAACAGTGCAAAGTGCCAAGCTTTGGCCAGCTTTCAAATACATTTAATTCAAGTTTAAATTAAAACTTAAATAAATTTTTTTTTTACATTTAGCTTTAAAGTGCTGTAGTCAGATCAAACAAACAATACTGCTAAATGTAGTTTAAGGAGTAGGCTATTGACGGCAAAATAGGCTACAGAATATTTCGTTCTGTATTGACAGGTGCAATTTTTGAAAATCGATTAAAAAAAATACAATAAGCCTACATTATATCTGCATTTATGTCAAAACCTAGACTTTCAAACATCAAAATGTCATTTATTAATATGAATATTCGTGTCAAAATTACATATAAACATTCTATTTTGCCTGGAAACGCTTCCAACACGCTTGCGTGTCGCGAGAAAAATAGGCGTCGGTTCTATTTCTAGCATGCACGCATTTCCCGCACGACTCGGGCCACACCTGAGACGCTCGTGTCACGCAGGCTGTGTGCAAGCTCTAAGGCCGGTGACACACTGGCTGCGTGGCGTGAGCGTGGCGTTTCTGTTGCGTGTCAGCTGCGTGGCGTTTCTGTTGCGTGTCAGCTGCGTGGCGTTTTCCATGTCTTTGCACACCAGAAGCGTGTCTGACGCGGCGCTGCTGCTGCTAGGTGACATATGATAAGCCTCAATCGCCACCACACAGCCAGCCAGCCTTCCTTCTGCTCCGCTTCTGCTGCAATTCTTCTTTTGGCTATGACAAGAGTGTGCAGGCGTAAGTGTGAATTCGATGCAGCGCCATCTATGGGAATGGCAAGCTAAACTCATTTCAGGACAATACTAAAAAATATATATTTAAAAAAAAAAAAATCGATTTTTGGAATTCTATGAATCGATTTTGAATCGGTAAAGTTTGAATCGCGATTCATATGTGAATCGATTTTTTTGCCCACCCTTAATATATATATATATATATATATATATATATATATATATATATATATATTATTATATTATTATTATTATTATTATTATTATATATATATATATATATATATATATATATATATATATATTTTTTTTTTATATATATAAAAGGATTTTAAATTGAGGACCTAGAAAACGTAGCATAGTTAAAGGCAATGTTTACTTGTTTGAATACATTTTAAAATAAGTTAATATAATAATTAAATAATTTGTTTTTGCCTCTTTGAGATGTTGTCAGGCATGGTTATATTTGAAATTACACAACATTTTGCAAACATGCTACATAAATGGTCAATTTGGTCTAAGCTGCCTGGATCCGACTGTTGGTTGTTGACTTTGATTTCCATCCGCTGCTTTTTTCGTGGGGGTGACCAGTCCACTCCTGCACTGTCCTGTTGAAGGAACAGACTTAATCATGTAACGCTGACCAGATTTAATAAATGATTCTTAAAGAAAATCTAAAGAAAAATTGCTTCTACCATTTCGATATTAGGTGTCTGAATTGAAAAGGATATGATTTGCATCCCAGATTAAATTAATAAGTATTTCGTTTCTAAATCTTAGTAAAATTGAGAGATAGGAGGAGGGTCTAACCAATGCTCTTTTCCGGGTCGGCTGGGACCTGGACTGGAGTCTGTTCGGAGTTCCTGGGTTCGTTTGTGAAGTGGTTATCTGAGGGGCTGGA
Organism: Abramis brama; assembly: GCF_963993115.1. Classification (NCBI taxonomy): domain Eukaryota; kingdom Metazoa; phylum Chordata; class Actinopteri; order Cypriniformes; family Leuciscidae; genus Abramis; species Abramis brama. The sequence continues at coordinate 53,607,158 of NC_139964.1, read as the reverse complement.
TGGTTGTTGCGCCTCAGTTCCACACACAGTTTTTGTGGAGGTGCCTGACACAGACCTGCGTTGTCCTGTTGAGAGAACAGATATAATCGTGCAATGCTGGGCAGGTTTAATGGCTGCTTCTTAGACTAAATCCAAAGGCGTATATTTTTTTAAATCATTTTGAAATATAAAAGGATTTTAAATTGAGGACCTAGAAAACATAGTAGCATAGTTAAAGGTTTTACTTGTTTGAATACATTTTTAAATAAGTAAAAACAAGAGATATAAGGGACTTACAGAAGCTTCTGTGCTCCTCTCTGAGATCTTGTCAAGAACAGGTGCTCCCTGTGCGCAACACACAGGCGCTATCTCGGGCTCAGGGATCTTTTGTTTTTGCCTCTTTGAGATGTTGTCAGGCATGGGTGGTCCCTGTAGAAAAGCTTAAGGCTTCTGCTGCAGCAGCTCCTGCCTTAGTGGCTCAGGGGTCTTTAGTTTTGGCCTAGCTCCGATCTTGTCTGGCATTGGTGCTCCATGTGAGGAGCATATGAGCACCTTTGAGGCAGCCACTGGTTCCCTCTGTAGAGACCGGGTGGGCATGAGTGTTTCTAAAGTGGCCTTTTTCAGATGTTTAATCAAATGTTGATGCTCAGGATGCTCAGATATGAGGTCTGAAGCTTCCATTATCACCCACCACCGCCCCGCAGCAAGGGCCGTAATGAGCTCATCTGAGATTTCAGGAGAGGAGGACTCCTCTGCACTCTCAAAAATGGTGGGCATGGTTGACATACTCATATTGATGTTGGATATGATGTAGAAAATTAACTAGAAGTGAACAATACTTTTTGCAATTTATATCTGTGAAAGACTATGAAAGAAAGAGAAAGGGAAGAGATGATTTGAGTAAACATACAGTACAAGAACCTGAAAGCTTGTTGTCTTAAGCCCAACTTAAACTTATGTCATCCGCATTCTGCAATTTTTGTCATCTGAAGTTCCACGGACATCCGTATGTAGCTCAATTTTTGTTCACTAACGGTGCGTGCACAACAACGCATACGCTAGGTGATTAAGACAGAAGAATGTTGACACGAATCTTTACTGCTCTTTGACATAGAGTATAAATAAGAAATTGTGCGGTGTCAAACTGGTCCACCAACAAATAGCTGTGTGGACACGACTGTGCGCGAGATGGAGCGGAACGCGGAAAATCAAGTATACCCGGGCCTTTAATTTTCTAAAAAACAAATAAAAACAAATTAAAATAAAAAATGTATACAGTGTATGCAGTGGCGATCCATCAGAAGAGGCAAGGGAGGCTGAGAGCCTTCTTAAAATGCATTTGAAATGAACAATGAAGCTAAAAAAGTTAATTGTTATTTTTATTAATTTCCCTACTAATGTGCATAACTCAGATGGATGTAATGTAAATGTATAGCCTATAGGGATGGGACGGTATGAACATTTCATATCACAATAATAGTGACCAAAATTATCGTGATTATCAATATTATCACGGTCTTGTTAAAACACATGGTTTTGTGTTCAAAAATAACTGATGCTCACACTGAAAACATTTCAACAAGTTTTATATTTGAAAATCATCAGACAACAAATAAAACAAGCAGCTCTATGCACTTGGTTTTTAATTTCTTTGTGTTTCTATTATTTTTTTTTCTTGGTGTGATACTCCTGTGATCTTCTGTGACATCCTGTGAAACTTCACGTTTGATGGCGAGCCACCCAAATCTGCTACAGACGAAGGAGGACAACAAATCATAAAGAAGAGGATAATATCCTTTCTTTCATTCACCAGTCTTGCTTTAAGTAAGACATTCACTATCTAGAGAACTATTAAGTTCCCTTTCAGGATTGACTTGACAAATATGAGTACTGAGAAGAAACTGATCAGTACTTTGCAGAACATTGAACTCTTGATGGTGTATGGTTACCCATAGCCAAATTTGATTGATATTGAGGTCCTTGTTCATTTAAACAGCTGTGATATTTTGAGAAAAAAGACACTTCATTTATTTATTTATTTTTATTTCATTTCATTTTGACATTGAAATGTCTGTGTATTTTTTTGGGATGAGAGAAGAGTGCACGCAAGGAAAAACTGGATGGATCTTCTCCTTGCCCCCCTGTGGCCCCTAGCGCCACAGTGAGCACACAGTGGCATTGAAATCTAGGGTAATGCCCCCCCAAACCTCAATGGTCTGACATGTGGTGTTGTGGGTGACAAACAGCCAAAATGGTCAAAGAAATTAAACTGAAAATGACCAAAAATGTCCTAATGCAGCATGAGGGTTAAGTATATTTTGACTTTAGTATAGTTTAAGTGTTATTTTTACATCTGGAGAGTGGGGAATGAGAGATGTGAGTTTCTGCAATCATTTATTAGTCTTATAATAAATGTTTAAATTGCTCTTTGCCTCGCGTCTCCTTTTATGTTGCTGACCCCTTTCTCAATGAGCATCTTAAAAACGGGTTTGTAACATAAATGGGGGCTCGTCCGGGATCTTGTCCCGATTATTTATTATTATTATTATTTTTTTATTAATTTGATTGCTCTAATTGGATTCTGTGGAGCAGATTGGGGGTGATCCAATGTATTCTCCGGTTAGAAAGAGCAAGCCAGCAGGGCTGTGTTTAGCGCCAGTCCTGGCGACGGTTTGCTGTTTATTGTTTTTCTTTATTATTTTAGTTTGTTGTTTTTGGAGGTATTCCGGGGGAGAGAGTAATCTCTTAATCGGTACCCTCTGAAGACTAGTTAGGTTATAGTTAGATTGATGGTTAGGTAAGTAGGTCCGGAGTGCATTGGATTATCTTTATTGCCTATACGTTGGTCTTTTCTTTTAAAGATGGCAACGTTTGAGTTAAATCAATTTATAGATCAACCTAGTGTTGAAGTATTCGAGGCATGTCGGAAAAATGATTTGTTTCTTATTGCTCAACATTGAGATTCTTATCTCTAGAACACTGCGTAAAGAATAGTTAAAAGCTTGTTTAGTGGCTAGTTTGATTAATAAGGGGGTATTTCCTTCTATGGAGACTGTTCCTGCTGCAGCAGCGGAGTTGACGGCACTGGCTGCAGGAAGTCCTCCCTTGCGTGTGTCGATTGATGATCCAGTGACTCCATTGATTGGGGTTGGTGCGAAGGTCCGTCTTTTTCAATGCCTAAATTTGAACCTCTCACTTTCTACAGAGGCATCACCGGTATTTCGTTCAGATTCACTTTTAAAGTTACGTTTAGCACGGTTACAATTGGAGACTCAGGATAGAGCTCAGGCGAGACAAGATGATTTGAAGCGTCAGATGTATCGAATTGATGCAGATCAGGGTTATTATAGTTTTGCATTTTTCATTAGTTTTTATTTTTATTTCGTTTTGACTTTTTGTTTTCAAATTCAGTTTAGTTTTAATTAGTTTTTAAAGTGGGTTTGCTAGTTTTTATTTTTTGAAAATGCTTAGTTTTAGTTTAGTTTTTATTAGTTTTAGTGTTAGTTTTAGTCTTTTTTTGTAAATTTACCCTATACAGTCAATAGCCTACTCATCTGGATTGAAGCAGCAAACATTCAGTGTAAAAGTAAAAAAATGACAACATTATTTAATATTTGAATCACAGCTTATAGTGTTTTGACATCGACAACCACAACCAAAAAGTGCATTTTACCTCAAACTTGCGACTAGTTAACTTTCTAAAGAAGGCGCAATCGCTTCTCCGGTCGACATTAACACGCTGACAAAATTATATTCAGAATTTAAAATATTTTTATACCACTTTTTAATGTGTGATTGTGTAAAGGTGGAGACGCTGTGTGCACGGAGGGGAGGGGCTGTGTGTGCGTGTGCATGTGAGAGACGCATGAGTGACAGACGGAGGGAGAGCAGGGAAAGGAAATGCAGATGAACGAATACGCTACGTGTTTTAAATAGCGTTAAAAAATGAAACCTTGACAAAGATGAAAACTAAGGACATTTACTCTATAATTTTATTTTATTTTAGTTAGTTTTGCCAAACACACATTACAGCTTTAGTTATCGTTTTTTTGTAATGCCTCATTTTTATTTTTATTTCAGTTAATGACAATGTTTTTTCCAACCTAGTTTTCGTTTTTTTGTTCGTTTTCATTAACGATTATAACCTTGATGCAGATACAAAAGTGCGACTGTGGGAGTTAGAGTTGCAGGCTGCTCCAGAGGTACCTAAAAAATCTACTTTTAAAACATCTAGTTTGAAGGGTAATTCTGAGACTCCGGCTGGTCCATCAAATTCGAGTATTAATTCTGTCTCGGCTGGTACTGCATCTGAGTCTGTAGTAGCGCCGTTTTCAGCACATTTTGATGTGGCTAAAAACATCTCTATCGTTCCACCCTTCCGTGAGAAGGAAGTTGAAGCGTATTTTCAACTTTTGAACGAGTTGCTGTTGCTTTAAGATGGCCAAACGAGGTTTGGGCACTAATGTTACAACTATCGGGTAAGGCGCAAGAGGTGTGTGCATCTCTCTTGTTAGAGGAAAGTGTGCAGTATGATGCCGTGAAAACTGCAATTCTACGGGCATATGAATTGGTGCCTGAGCATTATCGACAGCGATTTCGTACCACGAAGAAGGCCACGTCTCAAACTTATGTCGAGTTTGTTCGCGAAAAGGAAATTTTATTTGATCGGTGGATCAAAGCGTGCAAGGTAACCGACTAAAATTCTTTGTGAGAACTTTTGCTGATTGAAGAATTTAAAAACTGTGTTCTAGAACGTACTGCGTTGCACTTAAACGAAGAAAAAGTCAACACGGTACAACAGGCTGCTGTGTTAGCTGACGAGTACGCATTAATGGACAAAACTGTGTTTTAAGCGTCCGTCTGATTCTGGGGGTCCCTCACCAAAAGAAAATTAAAAACTTTCTGATTCAAAAAATAAATGGGTTCCTACCAGTCCGAAGTCTAATAGAGAATGCGGTTATTGTCACAAAATGGGACATATGGCTGAGTGTCGTACTCTAAAACGGAAACAAGAGCAACAAGAGTCCTCATCTTTTCAGCCTCAAGGTTCTGTTTTAGTGAAAACTTTGTCTCCGTCGTTCTCGTTTCTCCTGCGACACCTGATAGCTGTTTTCAGCCTTTCATGTTCGATGGATTTGTGTCGTTAACTGATAAGGTCGAAAGTCGAAAACCTGTAAGAATCCTCCGTGATACAGGAGGGTCTCAGTCCTTTATACTATCAGATATTTTGGAATTTTGTGCTGACTCGGCGTGTAATACCAGCGCGATTGTGCAGGGTATTGAAATGGGTTTTGTGCCCGTTCCTCTTCATCGCGTATACGTCTCTTCTGATTTGGCATCTGGGTGTCTTGAGGTTGCAGTTCGTCCCTCTTTACCTTTGAAAGGTGTTGATTTTATCATGGGAAATGACATAGCTGGAGGTAAGGTAATGCCGGTAGTGCAAGTGATTGATGTTCCGTGTAATGATTCGCAGGCTGATGCACTTGCTAAAAAGTTGCCAGATGTGTTTAGTGCTGTTGCGATGCAAGCACAAGCGAAGCATGACATTCAAGAAAGTAATACTCTCTGAGATTCTGTCTTTTCAAAGATTTAGAAAAATTATATTCTTTCTAAATCTTCAGACGCGTCTAAAATGACTGAGTTCATCCTTTTGCTTTGATCTTGCTGCTGATTTGCCTGTCTCGCGAAATTATTCATTAAACAAATGTCGTGTGAGTGCTGAAAATGACAAAACGTCGCTGCGTAATCAACAGTTTTACTGGAACGATACTGTGCTCATAAGTGGAGTAGATCGCTAAATCCTGAGCAGCGGGAAGATTGGAATGCGGTGCATCAAATTGTGGTGCCTTTGAAATTTCGACCACATGTTTTAAGTCTGGCCCATGACCATCCTTGGTCTGGACACCTTGGGATAACTAAGACCTATAACCGGGTGCTCCAACATTTTTTCTGGCCAGGGTTGAAATCTGATGTTGCGAAGCACTGTAAAACATGCCATATTTGTCAGGTCAGTGGAAAACCTAATCTGGTGGTACCGCTTGCTCCTCTCTGTCCTATTCCTGCAGTCGCGAACCATTCAAGCACGTTCTCGTTGATTGTGTGGGCCCACTCGTGTCTCCTTTTATGTTGCTGACTCCTTTCTCAACGAGCATCTTAAAAACGGGTTCGTAACAGGAAAAAAAAACTTTATGAACAAATATTAACTAAAACATATTTAAACAAAATGAATTATTTATTAATGATTATCAATGTATGATTATTTATTTTACAAAACAAACTTATTTATACAAATGTATAAATGCATTATTGTTTAGCACCCTATCCTTTCTTAATTTCCTCCATCCACTGCCCCACAGTCTTCCCAGAGGCCTTTGCACAAAAATGGACACCCCGGAACTGGCTGTGGCCAAACTCTTTAGTTTTTGGGTGTCCACATTTTTGGCAAAGGTACTGTTCTGGGTTTTGTCTTTCTACGCATCAACCCTTGTGCTGAAGGATGGCCTCAAACATGCGTTCTTGCCAGTCCAGATGCATCCTCATTGATGGCGAACACAAAGGCTGAGTGCACATGCTGGACTGGTTGTTTAAGTTTTGACAGCATGGGTCGTAAGTGTTCAGAGGCCACAAAGGGAACAGAAAACGGCTGGATTAAAAATATTCTTGTTTGCCGTAACCCGACCGACCCTGTCAATTTAGTACCGACCCAATTATTTATTTTTTTCCCCTTTTAGTCCGACCGACTTGCCGGTTGTAAAATGCGCTAAGACCGACCGATTTTTTTTTTTTTTTAACTCTTCAAACAACTAATACAAATGCAATAAAATAATATTAGTTATTAAGTATTGTGAATATAAATTGCCTAGACCTACATACAAACACAAGCTATGTTCTTTCTTTTAAATAAAAACCCGTGGCACGTCATCTATGATTATGTTTACACCATTGGTTTACGCATGTCACACTACGGCCTGTAGGCTAAGTTCGCTTCGTTTCATTCACTGTCAATGGTTCGCGCTTGGTAATGATGGCTGCGGCTTTACTCTAAAGATTATTTCATTTTTATATGTTGTTGAATATGGTTTATTAAAAAATAAACATGTGAGAGCGTGTTATAGGCTATATGTCATGTTATTGTCAGATATGACGACGCTACTGCAACACGTATCGCCGCAGATGAGAAGCTGAGCATCAACGTGCTATCGCAAATCAAAGTGAAAGTAAGTCGCAGACGCTTAACAGACACAATCATCTTCATTAAATGTAAAGAAAGTAAATGATCTTACCAGGGCTGTTTCCGCTTTCTCTTATTGCGGGCTTTGATTCAGAAATTTTAGCTGATGATCAATAAAATAATGCATCTCATAACTGTTGCTTTCGGTGACGTGCACTCCATTAAATCTGCATATAGCGGGAATTGAAGATCGGATTTATATCCGCAAAAAACAACAATACACATTTGTATATGTAACCAGGTGTAAATGGAATTGTTTTGATAAATCAGATTGCAATCCGATCTGAGAAAACGCATGAAGTGGCCTGGTGTAAACAGCCCCTAGACATCGGTGAAAAATGTATGTATATAAAAATATACATATATATAAAAATATAGACCTACCTACCGACCCTTTTTTTCTTTTTTTTTCTGTTACTGCAAACCAAAATATTTTTAAGGATGGCCTGAGTCTATCTAGAGTTAGTCTAAATAGAGCTGATTTAGCTCAAAGAGCTTCAATTTAGTCCGGGCCATGATTCCAGGGCTGTCCAGGACTACATCCCTGATCATTCTATAGGCCTGGAGTATGGCAGCCCACAGGTTCACTCTGACTGAAGTGCAAGGCACTTGTACCTAAAAACAAAGGCAAAAGTGATCACCAAGAAAAACACTGAGTGCACACACAAACAATGCACATTATTTTTGTGTAATGCAAACCTGGTACGAAGCGATTCAGGTGCAGGTGGGACAACTGTGACGTTGTGCCACGTGCACAGCGGTACAAAGGCAGAATGACCCCTCCCTTGGTCACCTCTCCTACCTTCCTGTACAGCTGTACACCTGATGGGTCCTGGATGCACTTTATGTGGCGCTGCTGGGTAAGCCACGTCGGTAACGTTTGGCAGTTTTGATTTATATGCTGTTTAATTTCTGATGATAATGTTCTTCTTCAGCTGTTTTGATCCGGAGATTCCGCACCCTTTCAGAAGATGCATAATAGTGCCCCCTAATGTTTGTAAGACAGTGTTTAAAACTGTGAAGAAAGTATTTAGTATGTCACTCAATCAAAAGAGTAACTTAGAATACTTTGCCTATATCTTGATCAAAAGAAGTACAGGCCAAATATACTTAAAATTCTCTTAAGTAAACTCAGAAAAGTCTAAGTATATTTCAAAGTATATTTCTGAGAAGTACATAGACTGAAAGTGTATTTCCTTATTTTTTAGTTTACAAGAAATATACCAATAGCACACTTGAATAAACTTTTTAGTAAGGGTCTCATTGGTGTAGATGCAGTGGTCCTTTAATGTTTCTGTTTGGCATGAATGACTGGTTCTTTATTGGCCTGAGGACACATCCTCTAAAATCTGCCCCACATTACTGTGAAATTTGTCCGTGGCTGAGTTTTCAGTTTTGATTGACTTTTGAGCTGATAAGTTGTCTTTTTAGCAATATAAATTCTAAAAATATAAATACAAAAAAAACATTGCAGAAATTGTTAAAATTATAATAACAGGAATATGCATTCTGTGATAATTAGGAAATTTTGAATCATAAAGAAACTTTTATGAGTTAGACTTTAATTATGTATTTATGTAGATGAGATGTATATAAAACCGAGCAATAGGTGCTCTTAAAGTGATGAAAAAATGCACGCGTTTAAATATTATACTTTCTTTCTGAAGGCATCTAGAATTTGTATCCCATTATCCCTTGTGGGAGACAGTGTGGGAAAATGTTTTGATCTATGAGATTCTAAGAGTCAATGGTTTGCTTAACTATAATTTTTTGTGCATTGAAAGAGAATGAGATTGGGTGACCAACTTTAAATATAAATTGTGATTTGAACAAGCACATAACAGACATACTGTATTACAGTAATTTTATTTTGGTTTCTTGTAAAAGAGAAAAGACAAAGAATTATTTTCGTTTACATGTACACTGTATTAATTAGAGGAGTTTTTCTGCTTTTTTCTGCAATGAAGGACTAAGCTTTTTAATAAATTGAAGAATTGCTGTGTTGTAAACCAGAAGAGACTTTTGGAAATTAAGCTGTTTAATTTGAGTTTTGCAGTTCTCTGAGTGTTCAAGATTTCAGACAGCTGCCTTGAAAAGTGGGATGACTGCAGAAAAATAAAAGAGGAAGTGGGGCCTGCAGCCACCCTCCTGAAAGAGGAAGTTGACACTTCTGAGAGGGGTCAGAATGGGGAGACTGATTCAGTGCAAAGGTAACAGTTCACTTGAAACTTTTCCTAAAGACAATTTTGCCATGCATTACGATATTTTGTGGCAGGAGCTGCAAAAGCCAGACCGAGGAGAGTGCCATCACAGCCTGACAATCCAATGTATCAGCCTGAAGTTCAACTGAATGACAATCCACACAGAAAGACAATCAGCCTTGTGGGCTAGGTGCTGTATTTTCAATGATCACTACAGAGACCGTTTCAAATTTAGTTATTATTTAACTTGATTGTTTTTGATTATTCACTGGTTTCAGCAATTCATCCTATTCTTCTCTGTTTAAACTAATTCTTTGAATCTGCTTTCAATAGGTACCAGTCAGTAACAGCCCTACTCAGTTAAAACTGAGGCTGGATATGGCAATGAGAGTTATGTAAAAGCATTAATAGGTTATTGACTATACAGAATTCTATGGAAAAGAAAAATACAATATAGGCCACAAGGCGTCTAAAGAGAAATGATGGCTATAAAAGCAAAAATATTGGTCACTCCATTTCATTTTAAAGGTAATTTTCTGATTTAAAGGCACGCTGTGGAAAAATTGTTTTTGTCAAACAGCGACCCCTAGAGTCGCTGTGGAATACTGGCACTGTCGTAAATACCCCCCCCGTTAGACTTATAAATGTCTTGATATTTATGTGAGATATTGAAAACTGTTCTCATGATAATCGCAAGAATCAACGTCAACAGCGTCGTCTGATATCCCTCAGGACTACGTGACAAATACACCTCACAACATCAGCTGGCAAACTAGTTCGTGAGGAAACACAAAAAACAACGCAAAAAACACATAAGAGAAACGAGTGTTTGTTAGCAAGTCTGTTAACAGCTCTGATCAACGAAAGCTAGCTAGACATGTGGAAATTATTGGACTGGTTTAATTATCAGCAATGGATGAATGAACAACATGTAAAAAAATGACATACTACAAGCAAGCGCAACAACATACAACATAGAATGCAAACAAGTTTACAAATAAGAGATTTATTTACTGGCCACTTCATGCGTTTTCTCAGATTGGATTTTCAAAGACCGCAATAAGAGAGAGCAGTAACAGCCCTGGTAAGATCATTTCGTTTCTTTACTTTTAATGATGATGATTGTGTGTTAAGCGTCTGCGACTTACTTTCACTTTGATTTGCGATAGTTTGCACGTTGGCTTGATGAATAGATGCTCAGCTGCTCATCTGCGGTGATGCGTGTTCCAGTAGCGTCGTCATATCTGGCTATAACATTACATATAGACTATAACACGCTCTTACACGTTTATTTTTAAAAAATGTTAAAACATTTTTGGGAGGAGTACAATTTACATATGTGGTTTCAACAACCAGATGCATTTACACTTGTCCAGTTTCGTCTGGAATGCGTCACAGACCTCCTCCTGAAGTGGTTTGAGCGGTCTGATTCAAATCCGTCTTGAATGCGTTTCGGAGGACATTTACACCTGGTCTTTTCACGATCAGATAGCTATCCGATCTGAGAAAACGCATGAAGTGGCCAGGTGTAAACAGCCCCCATGACAAAAACATACGCACGAAAGCCGAAAACAAACGCTGGTTGGCCTCTCACGTCCAAATTTGAGGAAGTGGTGGGGGAAGTGACGTATGCCGTAAAGCAGTCGAATTTTGTAGTTATTTTTGTGCTCGGGTTACTACCCGAACCCCGAAGTTACGTAGTGCCAGTAAAAGCGATACAGACCCCGTCAGGCTATGGCAGACGTGTCATTCAACCTATTGTAAGTCGATGTACCATCACAAGGGTCTTGGAAATATATTATGAAGGTTGAAAAGCTCCATAGTGTTCCTTTAAGAAAACAATGTTTCTAATTCTAAACTTTTGAAATCACATGCTGTCATCATCAGGGGTACGAGATGGAAATGTTATTTTCTTTTTGTCCATGGATCAAAGATTGTGTGAAGATTTCTAAATCTTCTTTTAAATAGCTTATGAGCAACAACAAAAAGTTTGAAAAATTGAAATTGTGCAAAGAATGACAAATTGCATTTGAGAAATTAAAACTGACTCTCTCAACTGCAATTGTAGGTCTATACGATTATTATTTTAAAGTGTTTAATCTATTTGATTTTGAAAAGTTAGGTTTACGTTCACTGTGTTAAACTTAAACACATGGCGACTACATCGGACAATTGAAAATGTATATCTTAACGTTCAGACTAGGGCTGTGCTCAGAATATTGATACATCGTCATGAACTCCTGACGATGCGCGTATCGATACAGCAGCTGCCGTATCGATACTGTTGTGCTTATGTAGCCAATTCAGCGCTCGAATTTCGGCGCGGGTATTGCGCATAATTTTAATCATTCCTGCAATTTGGCATGTAGATTGTATGAGTAAATTAATCCACACAGACTATAAAATCAGATCAGTCATTTTAAAACTTTCTGCGAGTATGTCTTAAGCATAAAACGCATGATGGGACAGTATAATGAAATCAGGATCCGTGCACTAGCTCTTAAAGGGACAGAAGCCATGTGTGTCTGTCATTTAATATTGTTGTCAAAACAACAAAAGATAGTTTTAATTTTAAGGAATCTGGATTAATAGCCTATGTATTTAATTTAGTCAGGACTAAAATACTACCCAGTGTTATTTTACATTTGATTACTTTATTCAGTTTCTAGTATTTCTGAATACTATGCTAGACCTATTCAAAACGTTTTCTCTTTATTGGTAGGCTATCTTTATTCTATTGTATTTATTTGCGCTACTTTTTACAATTTAATTCAAAGATTGAAATCAATTTCAAAAGATTACAAATACATTAATGCACTTCATATGTCAGGATTTACGGCCATACAGTGTTGTCGAGAATAACGGCTTCAGACAATTGCTTCACGAGCGTGAGCCACGTTACACGATAGGCTACCAACACGTCAGTTTTTAACAGAAATGGCAATTCCCCGGTTGTATGATGAAGTTAAGTGAGACGTTCTGCTGTCACTCTCTTCTGCACAGTGTTTCACTCTTAACCCTGAGCATGTCGATCAATTGTTGTTTCTGCATAAAAATCTGAAGATGTAATTGTTTAAAATGATTTCAACGTAATGTGAAGAAATGACTTTGTTTGGTGCACATTCCAACACTTGAGACCAAATTGTTAAATAATCAGAAGCAGAGACTTTAAAAGTAGAAGGAAGAGCCATTTTAAGCTTTTCCACTGCAGATTTTTTTTTTAGGCTGTGTAGCTGGAAAAGGTCCTGTTGCATCTGCAGCAGCCGGTGGTACGGCCAGGACAGCAGCTGAGGGGGCAGGCGGTAAAGGCGCCAGTAACCGTACTTTCTCCTGAACAGGAGGAACACAGATGCGTTTAGCAGTTTATTCAGTGCACACAATGTGAATGACAATGAGTCGATGACAGTGAAAGATTGACATGACAGTGAAACATGTGGTCTACCTGGAATGAAGCGGTTGAGGTGCAGGTGGAACGACTCCAGTCTCGTGCACAACGGTACACCGGCAGGCTGACCCCCCCCTTGGTCGCACGAAGACAGCTGCTGCAGGAAGGGCTTGTACAGCTGGTGGCTCTCGGTGGTGACATCTGACGCGAAGCGCCGCATCAGGTGCCAGATGTCCAGCCGGACCACCAGCTTGTCCCACTTCCTGAACATGTCAGCTGTCTTGGATACCCCGAAGGACGAACAACAGTCCCGGTCAACGTAGAGGAGCTGAGGCGGCTCCACCCCAGCGTCCCGATACCGCCGCATTAACCCCGCAGCCATGGACAATAGGCCGGCACCCTCGGTGTCCGTGAGCACGGACATAAGCACCTGTCCGTGCTCGTTGCCAACGTTCATTGCCCACGCTGCGGTCTGGGCGGCAGCACCGGCGAGCTTCCGGGTCACCTGTTTGAAAGAACAAAGCATCTCAGTGAGGCTGCACGCACATAGCCAGAGCATGATATATATATATAGCACCACATTTACCTTCTTGGTCGAATCCATCTTCAGAACCGTCCCAAAGACGGAGGTGACCCGGGCCTTCACGTCCTCCAGGCGGGAGAGGATGTCGTGGCAGTACACCAGTAACAGCCACGCGTACTGGGGCACGGGTGGCGGTTTCGGTGGTGGGGTGCACATGCGCACCACACCTCGCGACGTGAAGGGCTCCATGACGCTGAGGTAGTGTATGGACCACCGCATCCAGGCCTCTGTGTGTGCCTCACAGAGTTTTTTGTACAGCTGCGTGTCGCTGTTTCCCCGAGTACGCTCACGCAGCTGGATGATTACCCGCCGGTCGCAGGCAAGCCTACAGAGAAGCACATCACATGATGTGTTACAGAAGAGCCACACACAGACACACCGACAGTGTTCAGACAGCTACTTACTTGTAGGTGAGGATTGCCGGGAAGAGGGCGCGATGCCCCTCTCCCAGCTGACCCACGACCTCCTGCGACCAGGCAGCTACCTTCCTCTTACACCGACAGCACTCCAGGTACTCGGTGGCCATCAAGTACCAGCCGTCGATGTCCAGGACCCTCCGGATGGTCCTGTAGAGGGCCCTATTACAGCATGTCGGCCGGACGCCCCACAGACGCAGGGGCGTCCAGAGGAACAGCCGACACGCGAAGAAGGCAGCTGGTGAGGCGGGTGGCTGAGTGTAACTCGGCCGGGGCTGAGGGGGGTCCCACCACAGCTTGAGGTCTGTGGTGAGTTTGGTCCTCCCCTCGCTGTCTGTCTTAAACAGCTCCCGGACGATCCACTCCTGCTCTTCCCCGGTGAGAGCTGTCCGCCAGCTCTCAGGCAACCGGGACTGTGAGGGGGAAAAAACAACACAAACAAACACACAAACGCAGCAGGGCCAAGGGAAGTAGACATGTGAAGGTGTTTAATCAAATCTACATTACCACTTGGGGGTTGGGCAATGGTTAGTTAATCCTGTACACTGAACCTCTGTTGTGTTAAAGAGAAAGAAAGAGATCTACCTGGAACTGCAGGTCGTGCTGGTGTGGTCATCAGCTTCCTGACCTTGGCCTGCAGCTCACCTGGGGCCATTGGACGCCTTCCCAGTAGGGCCGAGAACATGGGAGCGATCTGCTTGCGGGGCGGCAGCGCGGTGGAAGCAGCGGCCTTGCTGGGGCCACTGCTGGTGGGAGGTGGGGGGGTAGCAGCCGCCTCTGCCGACCGCTCCTTGTCTCGGCCCAGGATGTACTTCCTGGCGGCGTCCATCGAGGTCCCAGGCTGCGGTGTCTTCCTCCAAAGCTGCAAGACAATGATCAAAGATTAACACGCATATCAACAAGTCACATCACCCTGTCAACAGTCCACTGCCCTTCACCACAACAGGACTTCTTCTTCTCCTTTGAGTCGTACAGGTCCTTCAGGGTGGCCTCCTTGTAGTCCCCAAAGCCAACAAGCACCTCGCCCTCACACCCGGGCTGAGTGGTGCGAGCCCGGGCCTCCTCGTGCACCCGGTGGTACCGCAGCTGCTCCGCAAAAGCAGGGTGGGCGCACGAGTACCGGGCGAGTGCGTCCTTGTCGGGGGGCTGTCGGAGGCACTTTTCTCCCGCTCCCGCTGGTGGCTGGCAACCAACTGCGTGGTGTAGCCCACATCGTTCTCCAGGAGCCAACGGAACGTTTGACCCTGTTACTTCCCAAACTGGATGCTGTGGCAGCCCAGCACCAGCATGTGGTTACCAGGGTCACCGCCCTTGGAGACGACGTGGGCTTGGGCCTCCTTCTCCACCTCCTCCGGCTTCTTGGCCCTCGCAGCAGCGCCGGTCCCGCGTGGCCCCTTAGCGGCGATGAAGGCCACCGCCTCATCAGAGGGCCGCAGGAGAAGCTTCTGCGAGGCCGTCGTTTTTAAGTTAGCAAAATCCATCTCTACAATGACAAGAAATGACACAGCACAGCATTACAGGTTAAACTACATGCAGGGATTAAAGTTCTCCGTCGCTACAATGGATTTCCGTTAATTGCAGCAAGTCTATGACGGATTTCCGTCAATATGGTTCCAGTCTGTCCTTAATGTCTTAAATTCACTTTTCATAATTTTAAGGCCGTAAATAGGCTTTCATTTCTCAAATAGTGTAATAAATGTCTTAATTTTAGTTTGAATAGGTCTTAAATTAAGGAAAGACGAGGTGTATTCACCCTGCTGAGGGGGATGTGATCAAAGCCTGGAGTGGAGCAAAAGCACGTTCCTCTCTCCACTCTAAGCATTCTGTAATCACTTCGCTGATGGTCCACTCCGGGTTTTCAATTACTGCTCACGGAAAGTGCATGTCAGGCTACAGTTGAGCGCTGAGGTAGAGAACTATATTTCAGTTACCATGGACACACTTATAATGCAGGTAGGGCTGGGCGATATATTGATATAAAAAATATATCGATATATTTTTGAGATGCGATATGGAATTAGACCATATCACATATATCGATATAGTTCAAATTTGCGCTGTGATCTTTGCTCCCCGCGCCCCCGCTCCTCCTATTCCACTCTGCGTGCGTGTTTAGAGCATGTTATGTTATGAGTGGCGAATCATGACTACTTCAGAAAACCCAGCACAATAGGAACTACCAGGCAGTGACATAAGTGTACGCTGAAATAAAGTTTTTCACCTCAGAAAAACGGACTTTCTTGTCCTGTCAGCCATTATACTGTTCTCGTAGCGCACACTCAATTGCACGCGCAAATGCAGCGGCGCGCGCTGAATCGCCTCACTGATCAAGCTAGTGCAAAAGAAACTACGAGCATGCAACGCCGTTACGTTGTAAATTACCCGAAATAAAAGCAATGCAGGGATGATTTTCATTCTATTCACCAGGAGGAGCAGTTTCCATGTTTCATTAACAGTTATTGTTAATATTGTGTATTCACCATCGTAACTGTCGTTTCCATATTAACCCCAAAATGCCACTATTTTTCTTTGTATTATTTTTTTATATTTTTAAATGACTGTAGTGGCTCATACCAACATTGTATTAACAAAAACTAGTTTGGGACTGCTATTTAATAGCTTTAGCATAGGCCTAATGTTTATTTATTAGTACTAGTCTTTACTATTAGTCATATTCTTACAATTTATGTTAAGTAAAGGGGAAAAGTACTTGTGTGTGTTAACAAATTTTGTGTAAACGTGTTATAATTTGCCTATATAATATATATTTTCCCCTTTACTTAACGAAAGTTTAAGTAAAGGGGAAGGCTTAGCGAAATGGGGGAAGAATGGCAAGCCTTTTAGTTCGTGGACTAAAAAAATCTAACAGCCAGGTATGTGTCTTTGGGGACAAAATGGGGGGAAATTTAAAATTAACTTTAAAAAGTTAAAGGAATATGACTTGGCCTAAAAAAAAAATTCAGTCAGAAGAATTTTTTTCACTTTAATCCCTGCACTAAGACAAATAAATTGTCAATCAAAACAACAGTATCTAAATTTATAAAGTGGGCCCACAGGTTAAAAAATGACACACATGGTCAAATATGACCCCACAGGTTAAAATATCCCCACCGAGGTTAAAATATCCCCAACAAAATAACAACCATGGATGATTTTGGTCAACTATCCTGGGCTGAATTATTGTTGTGGCAAAAAGAAAGAGCCACACGCACAGCGTATAACTTTGGGAAGGCAGAGAGCAAGCAAGTTTGCTCTGTTAACTTTTTCCTTTTTACAGGATGTCATGATGGACCTCATCAAACAGAACTGATTCTGTTCCAAATGTATAAAATATTGTCTTGAGTTAAATGATGTTGTCACTAACAAAAAATACTTAAGGTCTCCATTCACAGGTTGTTCTTGTGGTTCACTCCACAAACAAGGTCCCATCTGGGGTGCGGTGACACCTCCGTCCAAGCATCTTGACTTAAACTACACCAACCAGCCCTCAGCAACCCCACACGCCAACGCCAACACAAAGCATAAAGTGGGGGATCAAGGACGTGCTAGTAACGTACCTCCCTTGCCAACGAGGGAAAGCCCATTGCAACGGTTCGCAAAGAATCACCCTGGTGAAGATGGAACGTCCATGGGGCAACGAGATGATCAACACATCTGGAGGAAGATGTGGACCAACTAATGGTTTAAGCTTAGCAGAATAATTAATTTTGTGTAATGTTTATTAATGTTTTATTTGGTTCAATCAAACTATACTGTAGGACTGAGTATTTAGATCTCATGATTTGAACAATTACTGATTAATTTGAAAATATTTCAGGTACATGTAAATTGTGAAGAGGAAAATCTCTTAATTCTGTAGAGTATAGGGACTCTAAATAGGTACATTACTGTAAAAATAATAAATAATCTAGGGACTATTTTTGAAGAAACTTGAGGGTTTTAGAACCCTAATTCAGATATCATAGATGCTAAAAAAATAAATAATAATAATGTAATAATTGTTCTCTGATAAGAGAGAATGGGTGATAAGTTACTTTGCCGGACTAGGTCCGAATAGATAATTGGGTAAACTTCTATAGTGATTAATTAATGACTACATTAAATATTTTTTTAGGTGTTTCCATTTGCTAAAATAGCAAAAGAAAAACTTTCAAAAGGAGATTGATTTTGGGAAACATATTTAATTTCTTAATTATTATTAGTTGAAGAGCTTTATAGCATAACCAAATTTTCAACTTATTTCTAAAGATTTTAATGTTTTAATGAAGCCCAGAGCTTGAGTTAAAAAAAAATTATTTAGGGGGCACAAAGTTAAAACCTAGACCAAGAACAAAATAACCCAAACATGTTAAGATAAGTAGTTAAAGATTAAATGGCATGTCAGCAGCTAAGGCTTTTCTCATGGCAAGAGCTGGGTTAATTTTAAAATAATGACATTGTTTTAAAACAAAACAATACAATTATTGATATTTGTGTTAAGCATAAAAATGAAAGATTATAGAATTTTTTTGGTTACATTTTATTACACAGATGCTTAAATATATCTGACTAAGTAAAACAATCGCCTGCTTGAATTAAAAGCTAAAAAAAAAAAAAAAGGTTAAGAAAAATGGTTAATCGGCAGTATCAGCCTGTTAAAGGCCTAATAGATCGATGAGATTCGAAAATTCAGAGAAAAATGATACTTGAACTTGACTCAAGGTCTACTAAAGTTAAAAGGCAATGTACTATGGTACATGTTAAGTTTTTTTTGCTAAAGATAGAATGTTGGGAAGAAGATGAGAAGATGGTATGTGTATGTGGTAACATTGGAAATAGGTGGTATTTTCATTACAGCTTAGGATGCTGATTGAAGGAATATCTTACAGGTATTATAAAGTAAAAGATGAAACATGGTATGATTAGAGATATCAGGTGGTATTAAAGTCACTGACTTATAATGGGATGATTTGGTAAAGGTAAATTAGATTGCAGGTAAATCAGGCGGGTATGGAATAATTCATTAGAGTAATTAAAAATCCAGCTATATTGGTCGTATGATTACGACCAGAGAGGGGAATGTGATGGATTTTAATTAATCAACTTTAATTAATCAACTAACATTTGTTTTTCTTGCAGGAACAACATGCATATGCTTTTAATGTGTCCAAACTCTTTGGGGAAAACTTGTGACTTTGAGTGTATGAGTGTATAAGTAACAGAAAGGGGAAATGAAACTAGACAGTCTGTTAGAATCTTGTGATTAACAAGTGATGTCATCATTAAAACAAAGTTTGCTTTACCTAGTAACAGAGGGGTTTGCATATGAAGAACCAATCAAATAGTGGGGAAATTATGTAATGCAGCCTGACATTTATGCCATACCTCTATTATAAAAACTGTTGTATCCGTATTTTCTGGTGGGATTCTCAATGGAATTTGTCTGAGATCCTCCGGCCTTGCTTCTTGGGAGAGATTCCCTGAGAACTGCTCGGGAAGCTCTCCTGGCCGTGATTAAAGCATTTAAAGGACATTTGCAGGTCTGTTTGTCGATTTATTCCTGCGCAGGAAGCTAGTTTAGGAAGTAAGTTAGTTTAGGGTGAACAAGTTAAGACTAGGTGACTTATTGAGTGGGGACGTCGATTTGGAGACGAGACCCAGATAGTTAGGTTTAGGGAAAAATCCACTACACCTTCTATATATGTATGGAGCAGCCATATCACCCTGTAGCCCATAAGACTGGTTGCCCACTGAAGCAAAGCAGGGTTGAGCCTGGTTAGTACCTGGATGGAAGACCTCCTGGAAAACTAGGTTGCTGCTGGAAGAGGTATTAGTGAGGCCAGCAGGGGGCGCTCACCCTGTGGTCTGTGTGGGTCCTAACGGCCCAGTATAGTGACGGGGACATTATACTGTAACAAGCACAGTCCTTTGGATGAGACATTAAACTGAGGTCCTGACTCTCTGTGGTCATTAAAAATCCCATGGCACTTCTCGTGAAGAATAGGGGTGTAACCCTGGTGTCCTGGCCAAATTCCCTCCATTGGACCTTACCAATCACGGCCTCCTATTCATCCCCTTCCATTGAATTGGCACTATCACTCTCACTCCTCTCTCCACCTATTGACCAGAAAATGTCTAAGGGCTCCCTCTGTATAGACTTTATGTAGCCCCGCCCCTTTTCAGCGCTGCGCTCGTTTGTCTTTTGACTTCCGGTCTTTATTTTTACAGCGATTCTGCGTGTTTATTAATGAACGGCTCGTTTTAAAATCTTCCCGGTCGACTGACATTTGTTAAGGCATCTGCTTTAAACATTACAGTCCTCATGATAACTTTTGTTAACTTTACATTAAGTAAATCCACTTCAAAAGCTAATTACTCCCGTGTGCAGTATACCGGAAGTAAACAAGAAGTAGAGGTAAACATGGCGAGACGCAGCATAGCACCACACTTTTGGAGCGAGGAGGAAAGCGCAAACAAAGGCGATCGCTATCTGCCCCGAACTATTCATTATCCGCGTGCTGCTGCTGTTGTTGTTGTCTTTGGATACAGGAAGAAGAATCGGAAATGACGCATATTGCGTCTTAAGGTTGTCCGTACTAGACTAGACGGATTTCAGAAAAATGGCCTTTTATAAGAAGTGAGGAGCATTTATGGGTACAAGTCGGGAACCGGCCTACCTTACATATTTCAAGGGTGCTGAGTCCAAAAAAACTGGTACCCAAGCGAAATTTTTAGTTTTTTACCTTCTAATTTGCATATCAAAATGGCCGCCAAATTGCCTATCTTGCTCGGTCGTTGGACCATTTTCCCCTAGTTTTTTTGTAAGTAGGCAATCAAGATGAGGAAATTAAGATTCTAGATCGATGGTCAAGGGTCAGAGCAAAGATATAATGGAGGCTCACTGCCTTTTTAATGTATATACAGTATATATGCAAAATACCAACTTTTAAGGTGAAATTAAGCATTATTTGTGTCGACATACATATTCAATCAATATCACTCTTAAATGTTCCCAGTGTATATGATATGTGATGTATTCCATATTACATAATAACTAAGAAAAACACCATTGCAAGTTGTCTGAGATTTCTTTTTTTTATGCAAATTAAGCATTTGTTCTCTAAATTCTAAGACGGGAAAAACCCAGGTGAATAGGGAAAAATATTCAAAAAGAGACCACCATGAAACTTCCCAAGTTGAATATTTAGATCAGGACATAGCATGGTCAGTCCCATCTCTGAGGACCCTTTGCCTGAGGTGAATGTAACAGCAAAGAGGATCATAACAGTTTCACACGCTTTGGTAAATTTCCTGTTTTTTTTAAATTTTTTAGACAATGTCAATATTCCTTAGTTATTGATTGAACTTGTTACCCTATTTATCCAAAATGATACTTTTTCAACCATAGTGGGCTAAAATTTAGGGCCATATGATTTCCGCGATCACGGAATTGCGGACGCGGAATCTAGTTTTAACGTGGAATTTCGCAGAATTGTACATATTTGGAATGGAGTACCGGTACTCACTAATGTTTATAGGCTCGGCTGCTTTCAGACGCTTCCGTGTCTCTGAATGGCGCATATACGCGGCATTCAGTGAGAAAAATTATCCTTAATTTTTCAGCCAAAAAATTATCCTTAATTTTGTATTTATTGTCAACGCAGTGCGGCAGCCAGCAGACCATAGCAGGCTGTATAAGCGTGCTCATTGGCTGCCCTGCGGCAACTGCAGCAGCCTACCAGTGAGCCCTGCGTGACGTTGCGCCCTCCACGCACCTCAGCACGCCAGAATGGGTGTGGCTAGTGTGTATAAAAGAGGGGCTCACAGGCTGAAGCGAATAAGCTCGTGGCGCGACACGGCAGGTTACGCAATACTCGTTCCCTCTTCTAGAGAGAACCGAGGCCACGTTAGGTAACCGAGTACGTTCTCTTACGAGAGGTTCTCTCGTATTGCGTAAGTTGCTTACGCTACGGGAACCCCTTGTCAACGCCGTGCGCGCCGAGCATCCACTGCATGAGTCCCAGGGGAGCCCGGGGAACACAACATGCGGGAACAGGCGGCCAGCAACGCGGGCCAGCACATGTCATAAGCACTTAATAGGAATACAGAGCGGCTCTGCCGGTCTATGTATAAGCATTGAGAATGCGGCCAGCAGCGCGGGCCAGCACAGTACATAAGCACATCATAGGGAGAATATAGAGTGGCTTCGCCGGTCTATGTATAGAGAGTATAACCCCTAGCGCAGCTGAGTGGAGAATAGGCGGCCAGCAACGCGGGCCAGCACCAGTGCACAAGCGCGTGATGGGGAAAATACAGAGCAGCTCCGCCGGCCTGTATATAGAGAATCTCATCCCTTAGTGCAGCTAACCAGAAAAGCTAGTAGTACACGAAAGTAGTCTGCACATGAACGACTGGGCAGAACATACATATCACTTAAACTGATAACAGTTTAGCCTGCAAGGCGGGAACTTCCAGGTTATAAAATCTATGTATGAGAGTGTGAGAGTCAAATGTAGAGGGGGAGGCCCAGCCTGCCGCCATACAAATGTCGTGAATAGAAATCCCGCTGGACCAAGCCCACGATGAGGCCATGCCTCTAGTGGAATGGGCTCTGATGCCCAAAGGGCACTGCAGGTGTTTGGACGCATAAGCTGCTGCAATAGCGTCCACTATCCATCTGGACAGGCTCTGTTTCGAGGCGGCGAGACCCCTGGTGCACCCACCAAACGAAACAAAGAGCTGCTCAGAACGCTTAAAGGAGGCGTTCTGATGTGTGATGTAAACTCTCAGTGCCCTGATGGGGCATAAGAGGTTATCACTGTCCTCACTATTGGCACTGCTGGCAGAGCCGACAGGGAGATGATCTGCGCCCTAAAGGGAGTGCCAATCGCTTTGGGGACGTACCCGTGTCTCGGTTTGAGGATGACTTTGGAGTCATTTGGTCCGAACTCGAGACATGCGGGGCTAACAGACAGTGCATGTAGATCCCCTACGCATTTTACTGACGACCGACCTGTCAGAAAACGGTTTTGAGCGAAAGGTATTTCAGATCCACAGATTCTAGCGGTTCAAAGGGAAACGCTTTCAGGGCCTCTAGGACCAGAGAAAGATCCCAAATAGGAACCGAGGGGGGCCGCGGGGGGTTCATCCTCCTGGCTTCTCTAAGGAAGCGGATGATAAGCTGTGATAAGGATGTGTGTGGATCCAGACTCTTAGTAGCGCACCATTTAGACGTGTAGAGCCTTCTCGTGGAAGGAGCTCTAGACTGCGTGATCGTGTTTACGACCCCTTCTGGCAAATCAACGGGTATCCGTTGATTATCTACGCATGCAGAGACAGCGCTCTGGATGGGGATGCCAGATTGATCCACCGGCTTGAGAGAGAAGATCTTTCCTCACCGGCATCGGCCATGGGGCTGAGTGCGACAGCCTAACTAGCTCTGGGTACCAGATTTGGTTCTCCCATCGCGGGGCTATGAGGAGCACTGAGTGGCGCGTTTCCCTGATCCTCTTGATTACCTGTGGTAACAGCGAGATCGGAGGGAAAGCATACAGCGGGCGGCTGGGCCAGGTTTGGGCCAGCGCGTCCTCGCTCTTTGAGAAAAACGTCGGGCAGTGAGCGTTGTCTTTTGACGCAAAAAGGTCGACTTCCGCCCTGCCGAACAGGCGCCACAGTAGCTGGACTGTCTGGGGGTGCAGGGACCATTCTCCCGGGGGAATGTTGTCTCTGGAAAGTCTGTCTGGGCCGACATTCAGGTGGCCCGGCACGTGCAGCGAGCGCAACGAGCGATGAGCCCACACGAGAAGGTGTTCTGTCAGTTTGCAGAGATTCCTGGATCTGACACCGCCCTGTCGGTTCACGTAGGACACCACGGACATGTTGTCCGAGCGGACTAGCACATGGTGGTCCCGTAAATGTGGGAGGAAGCGATTGAGCGCGTTCTCAACCGCTATCATCTCCAAACAGTTTATGTGGAGGAATTTCTCCTGGTCTGACCACAGGCCAAAGACCGGTTTGCCCTCGAAAAGAGTGCCCCAACCTAAGTTGGATGCGTCCGTCGAGATAACTTTTCGGTGCGAGACGGCTCCCATTGTCACTCCCCGCTGGTACCAGTCGGCCGCTAACCAGGGTCTCAGTGCTGAAACGCAGCTCTGAGTCACTCTGATTCGTATGCCGCCAGACGCCCAGGCTCGGTGAGGCACTCGAGCGTTCAACCAGCGTTGTAGCGGGCGCATACGCAGTAGACCCAGCTGAAGCACTGCTGCAGCTGATGCCATACAACCCAGCATCCTCTGAAATGTTTTTAGAGGTGCGGCGCTGCCCAACTGGAAAGACGCGGCCAGGCGTCGGATACGGCACGCGCGCTGTGTCGACAGCCGGGCCGTCATTGCCACAGAGTCCAGTTCCAAACCCAGAAAAGAGGTTGACTGACTGGGCAGTAATGAGCTCTTGGTCCAGTTGACCGTGAGACCCAGGCTTTCCAGGTGGCTGAGAAGCACTGTTCTGTGAGAGATAAGTTCTTCCTCTGACTGTGCTAGAATCAGCCAATCGTCCAAATAGTTCAAAATCCGCATGCCCTGACCTTTCAGGGGAGCGAGAGCCGTGTCCATGCACTTTGTGAATGTACGGGGTGCTAAAGACAGGCGAACGGCAGGACGGTGTACTGATATACCCGACCGTCGAAGGCGAATCTCAAGAATGGCCTGTGACGGGGTATTATCTGGATCTGAAAGTAAGCATCTTTCAGATCGAGGGAAAATAAACCAGTCCCTCGGGCGAATCTGTGCGAGGATCTGTCTAGTTGTGAGCATTTTGAACGGTCTTTTCATAAGAGCTTTGTTCAAATATCTCAGATCTAAAATCGGTCTGAGAGCTCCGTCCTTCTTGGGCACGAGGAAGTAACGGCTGTAAAAGCCTGAGTTGCTCAGAGAAGGGGGTACCGGTTCTATGGCCCCTTTGCACAGAAGTTTCGCTATTCCTGCACGAAGTAGGTGTGCTACTTCCCCATTCACTCTCGTCTCGGTTCGCGCTCGAAAGCGCGGGGGACGGCGAGCGAACTGCAATGAATAGCCCTCTCTTACTGTGCTCAGCACCCATTCTGACGCACCTGGAATAGCTTCCCACACTTTCGCATGTACGGCTAGGGGCAGAATGGCCTCCGGGCTCCGATTGCCGCATTCTGCGGGCTCGAGAACCCGATTCGGAGGCACGGGCGCAGTGCGCGCGCTCTCTGTGCTTGAATACGGCGGCTCGCAGACAGCGATGGCTGGCCGTTTTACGCACGATGTCCCGAAGGAAGTTTCATGGTGTTTTTTTCCCTATTCACCTGGGTTTTTCCCGTCTTAGAATTTAGAGAACAAATGCTTAATTTGCATAAAAAAATGAAATCTCAGACAACTTGCAATGGTGTTTTTCTTAGTTATTATGTAATATGGAATACATCACATATCATATATACACTGGGAACATTTAAGAGTGATATTGATTGAATATGTATGTCGGCCTTAAAAAATGACACAAATAATGCTTAATTTCACCTTAAAAGTTGGTATTTTGCATATATATATACATAAAAAAGGCAGTGAGCCTCCATTATATCTTTGCTCTGACCCTTGACTATCGATCTAGAAACTTAATTTCCTCATATTGATTGCCTACTTACAAAAAAACTTGGGGAAAATGGTCCAACGACTGAGCAAGATAGGCAATTTGGTGGCCATTTTGATATGCAAATTAGAAGGTCAAAAACTCACAATTTCGCTTGGGTACCAGTTTTTTTGGATTCAGCACCCTTGAAATATGTGAAGTAGGCCGTTCCCGACTTGTACCCATAAATGCTCCTCACTTTCACTTTTTGGGTACATCCCATCTAGACTATACGTCCAGACGCTAACCGTGCGTCGCCGTTTACATCGGGATATTGCCAATTGATTACAAATTCCATACAGGGGTAACTCTCTCTGCTCATGCATGTAAACGGGTTATTCCGAATGTTTCAGAAACCCAAAAAGTGACCTTAACCCAACCATAACCCGAATATTGACAGCTTGTAAACGTAGTCAATGATTTTGATGACATTCTCGTCAGATTTTCTGTCCAATCTAATGCTCTCTAGAATATAAAGCGTCCCGCCCCCTACATTATAAGTACATGCTGTAGCTGCGGCTAAAATCGGTCACTTGTTCACACATTTACTATTTTCTACACAGTAAATGGCACATAGTGCACTATAAAGGGATAGTCCCCCAAAAAGAAAATGCTATCATAATTTACTCACCCTCCAAGTTGTTCCAAACCTGTATTAATTTCTGTCTTCTGCTGAATACAAAAGAAGACATTTTGTAGAATGTAAGTAACCAAACAGTTGATGGACCCCATTGACTTCCATAGTGTTTTTTTTTTTTTTTTCGTGTTTTTTTCTCATATGGAAATCAATGGGGCCCATCAACTGGTTACTCATATTCTTCAAAATATCTTCCTTTGTATTCAGCAGAAGACAGAAATTAATACAATTTTGGAACAACTCAAGGGTGAGTAAATGATTTTTGGGTGAACTATCCCTTTAACTATGAGGAAGTACTAGTGTCCTTGAAAATTAATCAGATTAATTTTTTGTGATCTCCAAATATTCACAAATTTACCTTTTCTTTGTTTTCAAGGTCTTTATACATCAGTCTAATAAAAAGTAGGCTACAGCAACTTTTGTCAAAACTTCATTTGGGTCAAAACAGTCATAAATAATTGTGACACATTGTATTATTGATTTTATGCTTACTGCACTCTTGATTTAGATCATAATATATTTTTAACATTTAATTTACACATTTGTTTTTTAAATGTTTTTTTTTTTTTTTTTAATGTCATAAGATTGAAAGTCTTCAACGGATCAGAGCATGAAAATCTTCAGGACAGAGCATGAAAAGCATGATAGAGCATGAAAATATTCACAATTATCTTCACATTTATTTGAAATTGTCCTGTGACATCCTTTGACGTGATTCAAGTGAAAAAGCTAAAATGCCGGTGATGAAGACAGAAAAATAAAACATTTCCACAATGAAAAACGTTATGCGTATTTCATGTAGGCCTACATTAGATTATATTACATTACATTACATTAGGGACGTCTCCACAATTATTAACCAAGAAAACAAAAACAAATCTATGCTTGACAAGCGAGATTTATTTTGTAAAATTCCTTATGACAATAAATCATTTTCAAGTTCTAACAAGTGAGATTCTAATTAATTGGGAAGAATGTGAAGGTAATTGTGCTTTTTGTCCAGAAAAGCAGCAGTCTTGCCCGGACCAATATGACGGACTCTTTCGGCGTCAGCTGCATACATCCGGTGTCTGGTTCCGCCTACTGACGTCCTACTCTAAGCCAATCACCTAAGAGTAAAGAACGAGTGCCGCGTAACGAAATTAATATTCATATGCCATGCCTTTGTGATAGTAGGATTGGTTATATCGCCAGCCACCCGGAAATCCAATTTAGAAATGTTTATGTCGGAGGTTTTTGCTTAAATCTAGAGTTGTGGCTTTGCCTGTGATGATCGGTCATGGAGTCCGAGCGCACATCGGCTTATGGCGTGTGTATAATTATTTTGTTTCTCTTGCTGTTCTTACTACTTGTTGTAAAAACATGTAACGTTACGAAATCACCAATGTTTTGATAATGGCGCTATTCCCTAGGTCGTTTAGCTGGTGACAGGAGTCTTTTACATTTTTTTTCTTTTTTTTTTGTGGAATAGAGAGTCATTATTGGGCCCTAATACAGTTCATGCATTAACACTTTGAAATGCATGACTTCAAAGTAACAGTTAATGCTAGCAAAGCAGCTTTCAGCAAATTGCTGTAGTGTATGGATGCTATGACTATTAGATTACAACGCACGATCTAACCTGTATGTGTCTCTGTTGTTTTGGTGACTAGAATAACACAAATGTAGATTTTACACAAAGCACTGACGATGACCCTCTCATTGATGGACCACTTGTATCCCAAGATGCACTTGAGTCAGTAATCAAGAGAGAGTTTCAGGGATTATCCACTCATTGGGCAGTGAGTGTCCTCTCGTTTTTTCATGTGAGTAGAAACAGACCATTGCAAAAACATTCACTGTTGCCCAACTCAGAAAAGTTAGGCTACTTAAAGTATGGCAAATCTGTTATTTACTCACCTTAATGTTGTTCCAGATTTGATTGGAAATTCTACTTTCAGTTATGATAATAAACCTGTTGCAGACAGACTCACAATGTACTTTTTGAGTCATTTCTCTGTGTGTTGCAGGTGGTTTATGTGGCGTTGTGTATTGCAATCACATTGTTTTGCTGGATATCTGATGAGCACACTCCTGAGTGCACTGCAGCATTGCAGGGGATCGACTCCAAGACTGTGGTGTTACTGGGGAAAGTTGCACTCTGGGTGATGGTCTTTATATTTGACAGATTTGTCCAGCGTCAACATAGTGCTGTGAGACGGAGAGGTTACCTGGACTTCTACAGGTTGACCCGAGGAATAAAAAACCTTCCTCTGCTCATTCACTCTGCAGGTGAAAAGATATTTCACACCATGTTAATGTCACATTTCCCCCTCTGCTTCTTTGCCACTTCATACAGGGAATCTCCATAAATAACTTGCTAATGCTAATTTAAGTATTGTCCAAATACCAGTGTTATAGTTCACAAATGACCACTAGATGGCAGCACATAAGCTATCATTGGGAGTGTTAATATACATTGATTATGGAATGTTTAGATCGGGGCTTCTGAACTTTTTTCCTGCAGAGTTTAGCTCCAAACCTGATAAAGCTCACCTATATCTTTCATGTAATCCTGAAGACCTTGATTAGCTTGTTTGGGTGTGTTCGATTTGGAGGAAAACTATGCAGAAAGTGGACCTCAAGGGTCAGAGTTAAGACCTGTTTTAGATTATGATTGTTTTTAATTAATTTGATGTAGTTGCTTTCATTTATTATCCTTAATACAATCTAAATCCTGGTGTATTGTTTTTGTCAATATTCTAATATGATAACATTTACACTACCATTCCAAAAAAAACACTTTTATTTAGCAAGGAATCATTAAAATGATCAAATGTGACAGTAAAGACTTTTAAAATGTTAGAAAAAAAATATTTTAAACAAATTATGTTCTTATAAACTTTCTATTGATCAAAGTATTCTGAAAAAAGTTTAACATTTTCCACAAAATATGACAAATATATTAAGCAGCACAACTGTTTTCAACATTATTAATAATAAATATTTCTTGAGCAGCAAATCAGCATATTAGAATGATTTCTGAAGGATCATGTGACACTGAAGAGCTGGAGTAATGATGCTGAAAATTCAGCTTTGCCATCACAGGAATGAATTACATTTTAAAATATATCAAAAGAGAAAACAGTTAATTCGAATTGTAATAAAATGTCACAATATTGCTATATTTTTTATCAAATAAATGCAGCCTTCGTGAGCATAATAGACGTCTTTTCAAAAATATATAAAAAATTCTCAAACTTTTTAACAGTAGTGTATGTTTTGGGCAAATATTTGTGAATCATACCAAATTGATTCGTACTGAACCACGACTAAATCACAGATTTTATGCAGTGTGTTATCTAGTTAATAAGCCATAATCAATGAAATATTTACACTCCTAACCAGTGATCAACAGTTTTTTTTTTTTTTTTTTAATGGCTAATACAGATATTCGTGTCTGATATAATGCAGAACTGCTCTCTCTTCTCTCTTATGTAGGTAATGCATTGATCCTGACTGTAATTGCTCCATCCTCTCTGCTGGATGCAAGTGTGAAGAATCTGTCTGTATATCTTCTGTTGTCCATCATCTGTCTGGAACTACTGCTGACACTTATATGCTTGATTAGATATACAGGTACTCCCACACACTGGTTACATTCGCACAAAATTTCTTCATGGTTTATTCTAATATGGAAAAATACCCCAAACCTCCTATATTTTTCTCACACATATTTTTGCTACACCTGCCTGCCAATAGAATCTATATATCTCACTGGCTATTAAGCTGTATTTTTTGCACTATATGTTGTCCTTCTGACAGTAGAATTATGTAGTTTTAGTTTCTCTGTAGAAAACATTGGTCATTGTGAAGCTCACATCATCATATATTAGCTATTCTCTGCAATGCTACCGCTCACAAAAAATACACTTGTTTTGGTGGCTAATTGTGAGTAGTAGTTGCCACAAGGACTGTACATGCACACCTCCCCCAGCATGCATTACAATACCCAAGCTTCTGTCCTTATCCCCTTTAGAAACACACTAGGCAGCTGTTTTCCCTCTCAGCCTCTTTTTTTCTGTGCTCCTTATGATAAAATAACAAATAACTCTTTTCTCACCTGTGGAAAGGGATGGAGAAGATGGGGGATATTTGAGAGAATGTCAAAGAGAAAGACCATATGTGGGGGGAAGAGGCTTGTTATGGACACACAGCTCATCTTTGCCAAAGGCAACCTGAATCCACCCCACCCTAATACACCATGGCATTGTCTTTACTGTTGACACACACACACACTTACACACATTCTCGTATCAGTGCCTGGATTCCAGAGATGATTAGTGAAGTGAAGCTTGACCACATGTTATCTATAGAGACACACCCTCACTCGCTCACTTCATTCTCAATGAGGTCTATCAGTAGATATCACCTTGTGTCTCATATATCACTCTTTCACAGGAAAATCTTTTAGATGTGTTTTATTTTGTGTTTGTATGCTTATACACTACCTTTCAATAGTTTGCGTTCAGTAAAAAAAAAAAAAAGTATACTTTTATTTTGCAAGAATGCATTACATAGGTCAATAGTGACAGTAAAGATATTTTTAATGATACAAGGATTTCTGTTTTAAATTAATGCTGTGCTTTTGAACTTTCTATTCATCAAAGAAAAGGTTTTTTCATGGTTTCCACAAAAATATTAAGCTGCACAACTATTTTCAACATTGATAGTACAATAAGAAATTATAAATGCTTCTTAAGCATTTAAATCAGCATATAAGAATGGTTTCTGTTGGATCATGTGACACTGAAGACTGCAGTAATTATGCTAAAATTGAGGAATTCAATCACAGGAATAAATTACATTTTAAGTTATTTTACATTTTTTATAAATTGTAATCATATTAATAATAATATCAAATAAATGTAGTCTTGGTGAGTATAAGTGTTTCAAAAACGTTACTAAACCCCAAGTTTTTAATGTATAGGTCCAGTGAGGTTCAAAAGTCCACATCAAAAATCTTTGATTAAAAATCTGGAAATAACGTTTTCACAGTGTTTTATGTATTTATTTATTTATTTTTGCAAATTCTGATGTAAAATTAAATGAAATATTTAGGATTATGCACCTTTTATATTTCTATTTTTGCTCCTTGGAGCATTTTAAAACCTTGTGGATAAAATAACATGATTATCAGGGTTCGCACAAACTGGATCTCATTAAGCTTGAGTGCTGCTGAAAATTTGAAATTCATATTAATTTTTTATTTAAACTTTTCACTCAAATTGTTATGCTGATAATATAATTTTTTTTAAAACTATATATATTCAGTTTAAAAATAAAATAAAAAAGTGGCTGTAGACATTACATGGATGTAGCTAGATTGCATTTTCCTAAATTACAAATTTAGGAAACTTTTTTTGGTCACTCGCACTTGAGATGATTCCAAAAAAATGATCTCGATCAAAAAACAATTATTTTCTTCACATTTATTGTGCTAACGAGTGATCTCTATCCATTTAACCACTGTTTATCACCTCCTATCCATATATCCATCTCTCTGTCCCTTTCCTAAAGGAAGGTGCAGTTAGGTCAGAGTCATGCTCCAGGGTCTTTGAAGTGTCCTCTGTGATGTTGTATCTCTGCCTCTCTCTCTTCATTTGAACATGAATGCAGCGTTCTGTATGGGCCGTATGCCGCCTCTGCACTTCAAAGGAAGTTTAGGGCCCTTCAAAGGGGGCGAGGGAGGTGATTGGGACCGGCATTGTTTTACCGCGATGCACGAAGAACATGCGCTCGGCCCCCGTCATGTTCAGATGTGCTCAAGGATGCCATTGGAATGAAATGGAGAAATATGATGCTTGAGGGAACCCATTGATTTAAAGTTGACCGTGCTTTTCATCCCGAGCTCCGGAATGAAATGCTTCTCAGTTCTAAGAGCGAGTGTATGTCGCACAAAAGTGCTAACATTTTTCTATGGATTGGACTTCTGTGCAACATTGTGTTAGAATGCAAATGTCATGAATTATTGACCGCTGGGTTTGGTTTATTGTAATGGTGTTTATTTGTACGGTGTCTTTTGAGGAGGGAAGCACTACTGTTTAGCAAAGATATAAGGAATGTGACACGTATATCAGAAAGACTGTCACTCTTTCTCTTTAAAAACATTCTTTAAAGCCTATTCTCGATGTATGGTGACAGATCTGACGAATTACCCTAATAACCTTACAACATTACGTATCTAAACTCGCATATACACTGTATTTGTCTCAAATAAATGCTTAAGCTCCATTTACTATTATATATTACACTTATATGACACTTCAGAGCGAGAGAAAAGGTGTGCATTATCTCTAAAGAGGGAATCCCTGATCTCCTTCCTGCCCAACTCAATGGCCTGTTGGCCCCCATTTCCTGCAGGTGATTGAAGAAAGAGCAGTTTTATCTGATTGGTGTGTTTGTGATGGGTTGGCCAGGTGTGGGTCAGGAACAACGCGGAGGTTTGTGTATGTGTGTGTTAATGTTTTAGGTGATTATGGTGTAATTAGAGTGTATTCAGAGACCCTGAGATATTTTCCACTTTGATTTGTAGATTATATTTAGACAGATATGTTTGATCCTATAGCACCACTTTTAAGATGCATTAGCATTTGAGGCTAAGCATGTTATTATTTCAATATTAAAATGCAGAGACAAATATCACCAAGTATCATTAACATCTCAAACATTGCTCTGTCTGACATCATTGTCGCTCTAGATATAAGGGATCTCCTGCCGATCGCTAGAAAACTTGAATGTCTTCTGTGCATTTTGTCTGTTCTGTAAACCGCAAGTGGTGTTATTATAGTACCCGTTTTGACTGACCGTTTTGACTGACTGAATAGTTGTCTGGGGATGATACAGATGAAATAATACAGTTAAACTACTGTTCAAAAGTTTGGGTCGTAACATTTTTAAAAATGCTGAAAGAAGTCTATTCCAGCTCACAAAGGCCGTATTTAATAAAAACAATACAGTAAAAACTGTAATATTGTAAAATATTATTACAATTGAACTGTTTTCTATTTTAATATATTTTAGAATGTAATTTATTAATTAATGTGATTACTCCAGTCTTCAGTGTCAGAAATCATTCTAATATGCTGATTTGGTGCTCAAAAACATTTATTCTACACTTTCTTCTTCTGCATAATATTGCTGGGTAAAGCACGCTATTTTTTCCCCCCAGAATTCTTTAATGTATAGAAAGTTTAAAATGACAGTACTTATTTGAAATAGACATTTTTGCATGTAAAAGGGTCAGAAAAAATGTCTTATTCATTAGTCTTGTCTTTTGATCAATTTATTACAATGAATGCTTATAATTAATTTATTAAAAAAAACAAACATATTGCTGAACCCAAACGTCTTAATGGTTATATAGTTTCCAGTGTTGAAGATTTTATTATTTATAAAATAAGTAATTTAGCTATATATTTGTACACTATTAGTTCCTCTGTGAGTGACTTTGCTTGAAGAAAGGCATGGAATGTTGAAAGAGAGAAACCACAACACCAGCTATCCAAATAATTGTCAATATATTTAAAATGTACTCGCTATACAATTTTTTTTCTCTCTTTCCCACTCTTTAGATATCATGCACATATTGTGAACTCTAGAATCTTTGGTTCAGATTCTGGTCGAATCTGCTTGAACTCGCTGTTCTTCCCAGTGTAGGAAGTGAAAGTTTGCTGATTGAGAGATACATTAAAGGTGTGAGAGAGGAGGGAAGTGATGTGTGAAATCCCACAGTTGCCCTGTGTTCTCACGCTCCCAAAACACACACTAACCACGCGTCTTCTAGCACACCTTGTGGTGAAGAGTATCCGCGCTGAACGTGACTCCTGCTCACACACACTGAACGTGTGTCTTCACACACCTAGCTCACATTGCGCCGTCAGACGCACACTACAGCTATCAACATTTCTGTCTGGCTCAATTTTAACTTGTCTCATTTTTTCGATGGTAAATACTCTCCCTGTTTATCATGTTAAAGGAGTAGCCATTGTGATCTTAGACGTTTGGACCCCGCTGTATATTTAGTGTTATTGGAAGGAAAGAAGAATGAGAGTGGGGTGGAGAAAACCTTACCTGTGTTATTTATTTATTTATTTTTGTACAATTATCTCTTTGTATTTTGTGTGTTTCAGTACATGTGAGGAAGTTTAATAGCAAGAAGCCCCATCCTGATGTGACTGAACAGGAGCGATCTCATGGCTGCTCCAGCGAAGCGCATACCGAGACAGGCTTCAGGTAACACACATTGGTGACAGAACTATATATATAGAATAGACATATTAATCAGCTTATGTTGGACCATCTTGAGAAGCCGTTTAGCAGAAGTATTAGTAAACCAACAGCCTTTTTAAGTTGATAATGTGAATTTTTGTCCATTCTGTTTTTTGTTTTTTCAGTAGAGTAAATGAGTATTTAATTTTAGCATTTGCATCTCCATATTGGGCATAGAAAAACTCATATCAGTCTACCAGTAGTATACATACAAATTGTACTTGGTAAATAATCAAAGAATATTTTTTTAAAGATTATCGTTTTATAAATTTCACTTTTGAATTATATCGGTCTAGTAACTAAAACTTTAGTAACACTGATAGCTATTCATTTAATTTGTTTATTATAAAGTTAATAACAGAAATAATTACTAGCCTATTTATTTATTGTAGAGTGGAAACTGCTCTTCATTGTAAAACCAATACAATAGCAGAAAGTTCTTAACACATTGGAATATATATAGTCCCATTCAAAAGTTTGGGGTCAGTAAGATATGTATTTTTAATATTCGGCAAGGGCACATTAAATAGATCAAAACTGACAGTAAAGACTTTCACATTGTAACAAAACAAAAAGAATTCAAATAAATGCTGTTCTTGAATTGTTCGCTGTTTATTCCTTGAGCACCAAATCAGCATATTCGAATGATTTCTTAAAGGGTTAGTTCACCCAAAAATGAAAATTCTGTCAGTAATTACTCACCCTCATGTTGTTCCAACCGCGTAAGACCTTCGTTCATCTTCGGAACACAAATTAAGATATTTTTGATGAAATCTGAGTGCTGGATCACTTCTCCATAGGCTGCTAGGTGACCGAAACTTGCTGGCCCAGAAAAGTTATTAAAGAGATTGTTAATATAGTCCAAGTGACTACAGTGGCTCAATCTTAAGTATATCAAGCGACGAAAAAACTTTTTGTGCGCAAAAACAAACAAAAATAACGACTTTATTCCACTATTCATTTCCTTCTCTCTGGGCCTCGTAGTGTTTTTGCGCTGCGCGTCTGTGTTACACGTCACCGCGTAGGCTCATAATTGGCCGACGCTGGTCATGTGTGTGATGCGTGATGACGTGTAACACAGACGCGCAGCGCAAAAACACTACGAGGCCCTGAGAGAAGGAAATGAATAGTGGAATAAAGTCGTTATTTTTGTTTGTTTTTGCGCACAAAAAGTATTCTCGTCGCTTGATATACTTAAGATTGAGCCACTGTAGTCACTTGGACTATATTAACGATCTCTTTAATAACTTTTCTGGGCCAGCAAGTTTCGGTCACCTAGCAGCCTATGGAGAAGTGATCCAGAACTCAGATTTCATCAAAAATATCTTAATTTATGTTCCGTAGATGAACGAAGGTCTTACGCGGTTGGAACAACATGAGGGTGAGTAATTACTGACAGAATTTTCATTTTTGGGTGAACTAACCCTTTAAGGTCCTGAGAAAAATAGAAAAAAAAAAGATTTTTCTAAGCCCATTGGCAGATATTTGTTGTTGTTTTAGCGTTCAAATATAAAACCTGCAGAAACCCAGATTTTTTTCAAGTTTACTTAAAATAAAAATAAAAAGTTGGGCTGTAGTAGGCATGTATAATTTCTTTATTCCAGTGCGTCGTAGTAGGCCTAAATTAGTTACACGGTTGTAGTAAAAGAAAGATTGTTCACTGCACTTGCACCCGTTTTATAATGAGCAGTTTTCCACAGTAGACGTTTGGCGTCTCACAAAATGCAGATTGATCTCTCATACTGAACAGTATATAGTTATCTGTATCAGCCAAAACAGACCATATTGGGGCATCCCTAAATGTACTGTTTTTAAATGTACACACACACACACACATTTCAAGCCCATGTGCTGTGGACAGGTCAAACAGGTGCACATGTGTTCTGTGGTTTATTTGACAGGGACGGCTCCAGTCTGGAGGATGTGGTGGAAAAGCAGGCGGACCTGATTGATTATCTGAAACGGCACAACAGCGTTCTGAGCAGGAGGATCCTCGCGCTGACCGGCCAGTAGATCAGAGCCTGACACGTTCAAACAGAGAGAGTGACTCAGGACTGCTTGTGCTTATGATGGGGTCTGAAGCGTTGCGTGCGAGTGTGTGTGTGTGAGAGTGCGTCTATCTTGACTGGCATCAGCAGCCATGGCTCACTGATCAGAAGACTTTTTGTGGGAAACGATCCTTGGTAACCTCTCTAACGACGCTCTCGTGTTTCCATGACGACAAGTCTGAGTAGACAATGGCCGCAATTGGGAAGTCAAAAACCCTCGGCTGCAGAAATGTTCAATAAAGACGCTCATTATGAGTTTGTGGGATAGCGTGATCTTATCAAACCAAAAGCTTTATCGTGCGACTTCCGTTTCTCTGTGTGCATGTATGTGAGAACATGAACAAGAGGGTACAGCAGTTGAGTTAATTGTGTACTTAATTTGACTTATATTGTTAATAATTTGTATTTTTGCTTTGTGGGTCTGTGCTGCTTTTGTGTGTAATAATTGTGTTGGAAGGATATTTCTGGTGGTGTGTAGGAGCCAGAAAACTTTAAATACTGACCTTTTTAGTCCTGTTGCTTAATCTCACAGATTGTTTGAACTACTGTATTTTTATGTAAAATAATGTGGATAAAATTGACAAACTTTTTGGGAATAAAAATTAACACATTTTATTGAGTCTGGTAGGTGATGTGCATGTCTAGATAAAGAAAGGGATAAGATAATACTAGATAGAAAATGTAGTTTAGAACACGCATCAAGTTCACAAAAGAGTGGAGTTTTCAAGTATCAAGTTTTTTTTGTGCCATGTTTAATAAAAGTTTACATTTAATGACGTGTGGTGTAACCTAATAAAAAATAAAATTTCTTTACACTGTGAGTATAGGTAAGTGTACACATCTTAATTATTATTTTGAAAAGTTTTTAGACATTTTATGATGGTTAAAGGTAAACTTTTCAATGTGATATCCAGATATTAGTACAAAATTATAAATCCTTACTCTAATTATAGATCATTTTTGATGGGTTGCACCACATGTCATTTTATGGTTTAAAGAAAAGGTAAACTTATAATTTAAAAGACTTAATGACCTTTACATACAGTCATGAGGGTCTGCAGGGGTCAATTTTGGTGACATGAAACTTGGGATAAAAGTGTTGAACATGAAAATCTGTTGTTTGGAAATCGTCTGTGGATCCATGTTAAAAGAGGCTAAAATAAATCTCCATCTTGGATTGGGAATGTTAACTTTTCTGATTGGGGATTTTTCATTTTGGAAGCTGTCAATCAAAAATGGAACTATACAGTCTAGTGATTCCAGTATAACACACTCTTTTTCCTCTTTTCATACAGTAGCAGCTTGTGAATTTGAAAGACTTTGACAAGCCGTATGGATTATAAGACGCGTTGAGCCCAGGTGAAAAGACAATACACTTTTTATTTAATCAGGATAATAATAAAACATTTGAAGTGCATAACTTAACATATAAACATTTCATTCAGTCCTTACTATTTACAATGATTCTGGCAAACTCAAACTGATTGAGCGATGAGTTTTAGCGTGTTCTGTTGCAGTGGATCTCCCCATAACTTGTTCACTAACATTCATAAAACAATACACTCCCTCTATACAGAAGTGACTAACATGGCTTGGTTACAATATATGGGCGAATGAACAGCCCTCAGGGAGTCTGATATGAAACTTTTTCCATCCATTGCTGGTCTTTGGGTTTCCTAATGCTTGAAGAAGTTGTGTAGAGGTTCCTCTAGAGTTGTAAAACCTGATGGAGAACAAAACAAAAAGTTTAAATCCACAATGCACGGCTATGGAATGGATATTTATGTGATCTTTGTGCAGCTTTTCTTTTAGACATTGATTCTATATAAATGTGTGTGTGTGTGTGTCTGTTTGTGTGTTTTGTTAACTCCAGACTAGCTCTGGCTCATTGTGTGGGGGTCACAGAGTAAAGGTTAAAGGTGACAACCTCTCCAGAGTGTCTGAAAACAGTAGGCGGCTCCGGTAGGCTGTCACAGTG
Source organism: Abramis brama (assembly GCF_963993115.1). NCBI lineage: Eukaryota > Metazoa > Chordata > Actinopteri > Cypriniformes > Leuciscidae > Abramis > Abramis brama. Next base: position 53,568,765 of record NC_139964.1, on the reverse strand, counting down.
AATGTGTGTCCCCGCAGATACAGTGTCACACATATCACCATTTACAACATGTGCTCATGGTTGAATGATCGTGTCAAGATAAAGAAAACTAATGCACTGTAATATATATACAATATCATTCATATTATAATACAAAACACTGATACAATATAATTTACTAGATAAAAAAATGTACTTTAAAACACACTTCAAGTTCCTATGTACTCTATTTATTTATGTTGGTTACAAATGGTTTTGGGAAACGAATATGCCATATTCAACAAAAGTTTAAATTTAATGACCTGTGTGGTGTAAAAAGTAATTTTAAAAAGTGTATTATTTGAAGTTTTTTTATGAAGATATTTTATGATGGTGAAAGGTAAAATGTTCAATGTAACATCAAGATATTTTGTTACAAATTTTAGTAAGAGTTATAAATAATTGGTTCATTTAAAATTATAAATAATTTTGAGGGGTCAGGTGAATTTTTATGAAAGAACCGAATCCAAGTTGCTTTTTAAGTAACAAAAAGGCCTTTAGCAGCCAAAAAACACACACACACGTTGGGTTTCCATGGGGACTTCTCATAGACATAATGATTTTAATAGTGTACAAACTGTATATTCTGTCCCCTAAGTCTACCCATCACAGAAAACTTTTTTTTTTTTTTAACATCACTTAACAACAGTATGATTTATCAGCTGTTTTCCTCATGGGGACCAAAACATTTCCCTACAAGGACAAGGATTTCGGAAATTGCTGTCTTTGAGGAGACATTTTCTCCCCATAACCTCACACACAAACTTCATTCACCCCTGTACCACCTTATGACCCCCTTGGTATGCTATTTAATATTTGATAATCCTCGTTTAGTATTTCCTCTTTAGTCTGACTACTTTTATTTTATATATTTTATTTTATCTGACGTTTTATGTAACAGGGACAATACAGAATAACATTAGCCTATTTCACAGTACTGAGCCTCAGATGGTCTGTATGCTTCTAGCTGATATCTAATTTGCTTTTGTCCTTGCTTAGGCTTTCACTAAAAACCTAAGAAATACAACAACCAACAACCTAAAATTTGAAACATTGAATTTTTTAAAAATTAATTAATGATCAAACAATTGATGATCACAAAAACATTTTTTTTTTTTATATCTATATTTATTTTTTCCTTCAATTCTGTCTTTTAAATTCCATTGCTAAACCATTACATAACTGTTCTCCCTTCACTGAAAAGGCCACCAGGTGTTTCTGAGGACTGGCATTACTAGGCGTCCCACCCAAGTTTTACAGTGTGTGTGGCAGATAGTTAAAATGGGTTGAATTTATGGGGGTAGGGCTTTTCTCGTCCGTCTGTGTGTCTCTGTGTGGCTATGTAGGTTTCCACTCTTTTGTGTGTGTGTGTATGTGTGGGTGGGTGTGGAGTGTTTGTGTTTACTCCCGGTCCGAGAGAAAGTCACACAGCTATAAAGATCCAATAATGTCCCAGCTCATTTAGTACAGGGTATTTAACCCAAAGTACCTCCGTCTGTTTCTGTTGTGGCTTAGGGCCGCTAGAGATCCGACAGGCGGTTTGTTAATTAATCTGGCCGTCTTTTCTCCAGAACACAAACCCACAGATCACAATGGAGTGGTAAACACCATTCTCAAATGAAGTGCACGCACTTGTTAGTCAAGAATCAGTTTGTGTTGTCAAGGAGTCACAAAAGTAAATTCAAGGTATTTCACGATTATTTGTCAGCAAATACATGCTAGGAATGTCAGAATTTGGATTTGCTAATGATGCTCCCCTTTGATAACTCTTTTTCAATATTTGCCCATTCCTCAGAGTAATAAAAGGGAATAAATAGCCTGCATGTGAACTAAAGTCTCACCTCAAGGGAATGGTACTCTGGAGTGAAGAGGTAGACAACGCTTCTTTGGGCAGTGGTGTCTGCGATATTTCCGCCTCAGGTTGAGAAAATCTGGAAAGGGAGGAAAATAAAACACTCGTCAGGGCTGTGAACTATTAAACTTGAGTTACTGTATATCTCATGTCAAGTCAAGTCACATTTATTTATATAGAGCTATATAACAGTACAGATTGTTTCAAAGCAGCCTTATTCGTTCAAAGTTATCTGGCTTTTAATAATGTTCTCAAAACGTTAGCACAAAAACATCTATCATTCATGAACCGTTTTTTTCTGAAACATATTAGTTGGATGTTCGTCTAACATTTTGTAATGTTCCTATAGGCCTACCTAATTGTTTCAGAATGTTGAGAAAACATTTAAAAGTAACACTCCCATAATGTTTGCAAAATGGAATGTTTTCTTAATGTTCACATAACAAAACAAAAAAAACAAAAAAATTAAATATAAAAAAATGACATTTTGAACATTCAGAAATAAAGTTTTCCTAACTTAACGGGAACGTAATAAAAATGTTCTTAGAACATATTTTGTTGGCTGGGTTAGTTCAATGTAGATTTTATTTGTTGAATTTAGTTCTGTGTGAATCTTCTATGATCAGTTCAAGAGAGATCAACAGTTTTGTTTTTTGTTTTTTCAATATTGACAATTTGATATTTTGGGGGGTTGGGGAGATGTAGGCTACTCCCCACCCCCCACCTGCCCACCCCACTCTTCCCAGATTTGGGTGTTACCTGAAATAAAATCAAAATGAATGGTCTCCCCAGTTGGTAACAAACAATCTGGAAGGCAATATAACAATCAGAGGTCTTGTGATAACGCTCATGTCACTTCCCTCCATAAGCAGCTATTAGATTCTCTCCCAGAGGCGCAAGGACAATGGCACGGTGCGCACGGGAGGAGAACCGGGCGCTTTTATATCTGCCTTTGACTAAAGATATGCGAACTCCATGTACCTCCCTCTCTTTCTCTCTTTCACCGCAGTCACCCTATGCTAATGCATTATACCTATTGTGCTAAACATCATGACTAACAATGAACGCTGGTGCTTGATCGCCCACGGGCACCAGATTAATTGCGCATAGCCGCCACAGCAGCGGGAGATTAGAGTGTGTAGCCGCTATACACGTAGGCTAAATTACATTTAGTTATAGGAATAGGTTATGTCTCAGCGTTTAGATAAAAGCAAAACTACCAAAACAGTGGACAAATAAATTGGTGCGGTTAACTTGGCTATATTCAAGTGTAAAATATATTCATATAGTCCTATTTAGTATAGAACTGTAAAAAACACACAGAAAAAACAAACATTTATTTTCAAGTCAAGGGTCAAGTTTGGGCTTAGTGAAACCCAAGCTCATTTCTGGAGTTAAGACTGAACTTTTCAGAAGCGTCAAGCGCCACTTAAAATCCACTCAAAGCAGTGACCCTAAATCAGCCATGACTGCGCACAGACCACTAACCAGGACAGACCTAAATATGCCAACAAGATCTTGGTTTACTAATGAGGTGACGTTTATCCATAGTGACTTGTGGTACTGGGTGAATGGGTAAACAGTTTGTGAGGTTTAGCCTACTACAAACTTTCAGGTATACCCGAATAGGCCTAGGCTATTCAAAATGTTACAGCCTAGAATGCATTTAGAAAATGTATTTTAAAAAGTAATTTGTCTTTAACTACTCCCCGTGAACAACAAGTCACTAACGATTGGCCTATTTGTTTTACAAACCTTCAGTACACAAAACTTTATTTCGAGACGATAACTCAGTTTAATAGGTCGAAGTAAACCAGATGTTGATTCAGTAACCGCTCTGAGGGGGAGCAATTCGTCAGACTGATTCAAACCATTAAAAGAACCTGTTCATAAGAGTCATTTGCTTTTGAATCTGTGAATCAGAAATATTATTATTTTTTGCGTGATGTCCGCAATTTAAGTTTTTTTTTTTTTTTTTGGCCACTATTTCACTATAAAACTGCCTAATTTAGACCACAAACTCACAGCTCGGGTAAATTGTTTAGGGTATAATTTTGCTGTGGCTTCAGCCTGGTACGGTGATTCAAATTCATTCAGTGCGAAGTTATTAGCGCTTGGTTTAGAGCGCGGAAAACCTCATTCCAATTTAGTAGTCCATCAAACAGATTCAACAGAATCACGTGTGATTCAGTACTAAATATGATTTCCTGTAATTAATAGGGATCTAATTTAATAAAATTGACATGATATTTTGAGCTAAATTCGTATAAATAAGTTATAAATAAATAACTTAAAATTGCAGGTAGGCTACATCAGCCAGCAAAAGCACTTAAAAACCTTTTTTGTTCTTAATTTGCAAGTGTTTTGATCCAGTGCTACACCACACAACAGACTTGACTTTTTTGCATAACATCATTTTTGTCGATATTCAAATATTTCAATTAGCTGAATTAATATATTCTTTACCCCAAAAACCAGGTCTTGTGATACCTTGTTTCTCGGCGCTGGTGATGAACAGAACTGTCAGCAGCAGCAGCAGAAGGAGATACAGAGGATGGAAGAATCTCATGGTGATGCTGTGTGAGGTTCGCGCAGACCCGAGTGTCCTCAGATGTGTCCGGTACCTTCGAGGGCAAATTCTGTGAATATGCCGATAACGGACTGTAGAAATCCTTTTATGTGTCTTTCGGTCTCAGTATTTTTTTTTCTTTCTCGGAGCTCATATAAGATTCAGTTTTAAAGTGGATGCGCAGCTGCAGTCAGTTTTCACGCTCTCCAACTTTTCCAAAGTTTCAGATAGCGATATTCACTTTCTTCTCTCTCCTCAGAGGGATGGATAGGCTAGCTAGATAGATGACCTGATGAGTGGGAATGTCCAGTCGAGACAATATAGCTTCACCCCCTCTTTATACAGACAAGAGAAAGGGGGAGGAGAGGGTACAACAGAAGGAGGGGTATGGAAGACCTAAAACTGGGTGGGGACATGGGACATCACACACATACTTTGCACACACACACTTTGCATTGCACATATTGACTCCACATGAATTAGGTAAGAAAGCTGGCAGCTGAAAGGACCCCCCAAAACACACATAGCTTGAAATAAGTGTTTGGAAATTATACTTAAAATTTATTTGTGGTGTACATGAGTCCAAAAGTCTCTAGTCTGCTTCTTTTTTTACATGAATTTTGCCCAAATAATATTAAGAATAGATAGATAGATAGATAGATAGATGGATAGATGGATAGATGGATAGATAGATGGATAGATAGATGGATAAATAGATAGACTGTAGAAATGATATGACCAATAAGATATAACAACATACATTACTCTAACTCATCAAAATAAGTAAAGCAATTCTTTTTGTAAGTTATACAAGACTCAACTCATTTTAAAAGTCATTTTAATGTAATTTAAGTTGAAATAACTTAAATAGCCATGTTGATTGTACTTAAAAAATGTAACAGTAATTTAGGTAGATAGATAGATAGATAGATAGATAGATAGATAGATAGATAGATAGATAGATAGATAGATAGATAGATAGATAGATAGATAGATATTTACTTTTTGATAATTTTATAATAATTATTTACGCATTGTTTAAACATTTAAACAAATATTAGAATTCAGACAAGTAAACAATGCTATTTTTTTACATCAAATTTACAAGTATTATGCCAACAAAAACATACAAAAGTACAAATAAGTGCACAGCGGTATATTTAGACTATTTTCAGCTTTAACTGCAGACAGATTTTCATTGTGAGGCTTTTGGAACCCATTGTGTATGTGGATTAAAAATATATATTTACATATGGTGATAATATATGTGCAGTTGAGTGTGTCTGTTTTTGGTTAGATTAGCTCTGGTCAAAGAGGTGTGTGAATTATTGGCTGGCCTGGTCAGTTAAGTTTGTGTGTGTGTGTGTGTGTGTGCGTGCGTGCGTGTGTGTGTGTGTGTGTGTGAACGAGCTGTGAAGTGCTGATTATAGTGTAGCTGTTGGATCTATGAACTCTCTCTTTACTAATGAGCTACTATTGTACTTCACTACCTAGAACAAAACCTCACAACAGGAGAGCCAGCCTGACACATACTTACACACTGGCCAAAGACTGTTAAAGCTAATGTTCACCTTCTTCATCAAAAGTATAGATTTACATGGTCTAATACTCATTGGCTTGACTTTTGCAGGCATAAAATGGCATAAAACCAAAATATGGAGCAAAAAAAAACAACTCATAATGGCAGAGCATTAGAACTAGAATTCATCACACAAAAGATAAATATAGTTTAGGGGTTAAGCTAGGATTTAAATGGAGCCAGTGTTAATTCAGGAACACCCCTGTGTCATTTGCATGTAAACATCGCATTGAATGATGTATATATGCTCCCTTGTGCTCAAGTACAAATGTGGAATTTTTTTGTTGGAGACAAAGACTATTTACCCTAAAACCGACTGAATAATGGAAGAGTCACTTTCTAATGGACAGAAAGAGTGAGTTTTAGCTCAGAATGGCTTTTCTTTGTGTGCATGCTATTGTTCAGTCATGAAACTAAACTGGACAGATACCCTAGTGTGTTATGGGTCCAGTATGGTAATGTTATTAGATTTACAGATACCCCATGTGTCTCTGTGCGCATGTGCGTTATAATGAGCCGGAGTCGCGAATGGCTTGGCTGTGCAAGACAATGCTTAAAACTAGTACAATATGCAAATAACATAGCAGCTCCATCAAGCAAACAAATGACAGTAAATATCAGATCGTTTGTGGGAGTATTTATGCGGGTTAAGCAGGGGTTTGCTAATTGAAATTAAGCTGAAATAAAATATAAATAGTAGATGGAAAACTTAAAGTAAATGAAAATTAGAAATGTTGCCTTTGCAAGTAACTGGAAAATGCAATGTGCTGGAGTAGATTTTACACAGTGCTTGACTTTTGCATTGTCAATATAAGATCTTGACCAAAAATGTATGCACCTCTTGATGGAAATAAATGCTGTGATGTTATTTCCATCAAGAGGTACATCAATTTTCTTGTATTGACAATGCAAGAGTCAAGCACTCTGTAAAGTCTCCTTCAGCACATCCCAAAGACTTTCAATGAATTTAAGGTCTGGACTCAGAGGTGCCAATTCATGTGTGAAAATGATTCTTCATGCTCCCTCACAACCATTCTTTCACAATTTGAGCCTGATGAATCTTGACATTGTCATCCTGGAATATGGCCATGATGTGTCTTCCTACATTGCCTAACATACAACATTGCTAGAAACATAATAATTGCTGCAATAATGATCCAAGACTCTTAAGCATTTTACTATTTAAATCCAAAGTGTATTTGTGTGTGAAAAAAAAAAATCACAAAATTACAAAAATAATTGAATACAATTTAAAATAAAGCTATTTCAAAATATGAAAAAAAACTAATAGTGAATAAATAATACTAAAAAGTCACCTAATAAAGTGTGTAGAGAGAGAGATTTAGAGATAATAAGTGTGCCTTAGTTGACCTCTTGGAGTGTAAGTGTGTGTTTGTGTCCATAATGAAGTGCATATGTGTGCAAACCGAGTGTGTGAGCCATATGTGTGTCCACTCTTTGACCTTTCTCATGAGTGTGACCATTTATCTCAATTCGTCTTTGATATACTGGGCCTGTCATGGAGTTTTAGTGTGCGTTTTAGGTTGGTCTGATATAGTGCAGCTGTTATGGATGCTGCCCATCCTTATTAAAAATCCATTTGTGCCAACCATGTGTGTGTGTGACTGACTACACATCCTCTGAGCCTTTTTTCATGTCAATTAGGATTAGAACCCAGCATGTAACTAATGGACGAGGTGGACAGCCTGATACTTCAGTCCAAAGACCAGCTTTATTTGACCCCATGCGAGTGTGTGTGCAGATACCCTTATTTATTGCTTTATAGCGTTTGCAAAAATGTTCCTCACCAGTGCCATGCATTCTGTGTGTATGTCTTTTAATTCTCCCTGGTGATTCACATTGCCCCCTGCCAATTATTCCCTCAGTTTTAAATATGCTAATGAAGTAGCATTCTTATTCGGAGCCACCTGGCATCCATGGAGACTGATACCTATAGACTAGAGCGCATGCATGAAAACACAGGCTTGGCGAAGATGTCGGGGTCAGTTTGCTCGTTGACTCGTAATGAAATCACAGACGCAGCATGGTCTGGGTGGGTGTATGTCTGTGACTGTGTGTGTGTGTGTCGTAACGTTTGCTTTATTGGGGATTAGATGTCATTACTTGGATTAACCTCCTCAAATAATCCCTCTGCTTAGAGACGTGTGTTACTGACTCCACCCGCTGTACCGACACACACACACACACAATCCTGAGGAAGAAATTTAGATGCCTTAAAGTGTAATTAAAAAAATTAGTGTTTAAAAAAAAAAGTAAAAAAATTTGGTGCAACTGTTTTAATGTATATCACAGACAAAGCAACAAGTAGCATATAAAAAGGTAGAAACATGTTACATGTAAAATTGTAAATGTTGACTGTTGAATCTTTGAAGAACAGAGGAAGAATTTTCATATGGAACGTGCTGCTTGATCTTTACACACACACACACACACACACACTGACCTTAAAAACACCCCTGTCCCAGCAGGCAGAGGTCGAGTCCATCTTTCAGGAGCAAGAGCACATGATGTGTCAATCAGCAGATAGACACACATAAAAAAGTCTGGAAGGGCAGTGAGAGACTTTTGTGTCTTTTAAAATTCTGAAGAAAATACTGATGTGCCCCTGAACAACACTGTACAAAAAAAAAGGTGTTCGGGTACTTCAAAAAATGATGAATGAATGAAATTGAATGAAAGCAGGCCTATTTGAACTAATAAAATGTGGTACTTGTGGTACATCATTTACTTGATCTAAAAATCTCTTTTTTCCAGAGAAAGTTATGGTGTCAATGTGCCTAATTCTATTTATAAATGTATTATATTATTAGATTATAATCAGGATATTTGAAAAATAGTTAAGATTCTTTAGCTGAATAGAAATTAGTTTTTTTCTTTTGGCCCAGCGCTGAGTTCAAAGTGAGAGTGTGATTGTTTGTGCCAAGTGCGTTTGTATAATATTGGTTCAGTGTAACAGGAAATGTTATCAGTGTGGGGCTTTGTTGACTGTTGCAATAGCAGATAAGAGTGGCATTCCCCATAACCTTTCTTCCTCCAAAACTAGATTACTACCCTCCCTTTACAACACACACACACACACCGATAGACAATACCCCCTTCTGAAGTTTACAACTCCAAGTAGTTACTGCCAGGAAGCGCATACCCAAACTACTCCCCCAACATACTCCCTTCCTCCAACGTACCCATGTAGGCTCCTCTCTCTATATATATATTTGTGTGCACTACCGTTCAAAAGTTTGGGGTCAGTACGATTTTTTAATGTTTTTAAAAGAAGTATCTTCTGCTCACCAAGGCTGCACTTATTTGATAAAAAACAATAAAAAACAGTAATATTGTGAAATATTATGACAATTTAAAATGACTGTTTTCTATTTTAATATATTTTAAACTAATTTATTCCTGTGATCAAAGCTGAATTTTCAGCATCATTACTCCAGTCTTCAGTGTCACATGATCCTTCAGAAATCATTCTAATATGATGCTCAAGAAACATTTATGATTATTATCAATGTAATTTTAAATTGTCATTTAAATTTATTTTTATCAAATAAATGCAGCCTTGGTGAGCAGAAGATACTTCTTTTAAAAACATTAAAAAATCTTACTGAATATATATATATATATATATAATGAAATAATATAGAATATAGACTAGCCTATATACAGTTCCCTTTCTAAAAATACAAACATTTAAAAAAGCTGTAGACCAAAGAAGAGAAAATGCCTCTTTTGGTAAGGTTGTAGGCCCTTTTCACATTTTGTCTTAACACTGAATGTCTGTATTTTGTTGCATGAAAGAACACGGCTTTAGAATCAGAGCCTGCATGGTTGGCTTTTTCAAGTAGACAATGTACAGAGAATTAAAAAAAATTGCTAACCAATTTATTTTTACCAGTAGAGGGCGCCCCGTATTCTGTTTTCATTTCACAACCGAAATTACTTTTATGCAGTATGTCAGTTTTATCAGTAAATGTTAATTAACCGTATGGAACTCAACACAGTATGATTTAAATATCAGAATTATATATTGTGAATTTTATTTCCTTTCTAACTGTTCTCAAGTGTTACACTTGAAATTGACCTGCAGCATCTTGTAGTAGTAACAAGAAGAGCACATGGTCATGAAACTGGACACTATAACCTCACTTTCCATAGGCCTATCATTTGAGACAATGTAATCTAGATGAGTGGATTTTAATGTCATGTAAACATTTTAAGATTAAGTGCATATAGGAATGTACCGAGTGCATCTAGTGCACTGTCATTTTCAAGATCCTTCAGTGGCCATAATCCAGAGTTAGCAGTTAGTTAGCAGATCTTTATATCTATAGTGACTTACACAAGACTAATTACAGGGGTAGTTGTCCTGCAGCACAGTGGTGTTAACTGCCTATCTTAAGGGCACAGTAATGGCTCATATTACCTGAACCAACAATTTTGTAGAAATTTTCAGTGCAACTCTTTCATACTGAAAATGATATTTTATTACTGGCCAAAATATATTTGAAACAGGGAGTAAATATAAGTTGCAAACAGCATGGTTGACTACATAAAATTTGCTACTTATATTTAGACTATGGTATGGTTCAAATATATTTTAAAACACATAAAATATTCTACAGGGAGCACTACAGGGAACAATAAAACTGTTAAAACTAAATAATGATTTATATATATATATATATATATATATTATCATATATATATAAATGCAGAAAGTTTTCTGTGAGGTTGTGTTTAGGAGTAGGTTTAGGGTTAAATTATATAATATATACAGTTTGTACAGTATAAAAATCATTATGTCTATGGAAAGTCTTCATAAAACATGGAAACCCAACATGTGTATGAGACAATATTTTCTTATTTTTATTTTGAAATATATACATTTTTTGTGAAAAAATAAATAAATAAATTACAACTAAAAAGGTATTAAATAAAAATATTATATATAATATAATATAGTTTTTTTCCACAAAATACATTCAGCAATATATTTTCCTATTTTAACTGCCATGAGTTACCTGCACCCACTTTAGATAAAGTTTGCCCCAAAAGCATAATGTGTAAAAAAATAAAATAAAATTAAGACTCCACCAGAAAGTTTTTAAATCATTACAAATGTTAAGCAGATTTAGATGGGGAAAGGGGTGGGGTTTCGATTTCAATAAATCCTCTTTACCTTTCTTTACTGGTTAATTACTTACTGGGGTCATACATTCAAGCCAATCAGAAACAGCTGAGAGAAATCGCATGTGTCTTGAGGGTGAACTGAAGTCTATTTTCAGTCTCAGAGATCTTCAGACACAGTTTGTCTGCTGATTAACTGCATATGGTGAGCCAGGCCTTTTATCCAATGAGCACCAACAGAGAGATTCTGTATGTCTATGAAATGTGTTCATGGTATCTCTTGATTGGCTTTGGTGACAACTCTTTTTTTCTTTGAGTTGTTCTTTTGTTGTGTTATCTTCTGTTCTGTCTGAATGTAGTCATCTATGGGACACACGTATAGACTTTAGGTGACATTTTGATTTAGTCATTTTTTGTGTGTGTGTGTTTGGATAAATAAAGTGTTTACCTTGATGGTCTGTATTATATGTGTAGACTGCAGCCAGGCCAAATAAGCACATGATAGTAAAAGCAATGATGATGAAGACCAACTCAAACCCTGAAAATAGAAGATCCATAACACACACACTTCCACCCCTACACACACAGAGAAAGAGAGAGACGAAGGCATTATATAAAATATGATTACAGAGCATTAAGCAGTTCATTATTTCTCTCAAAAAGGTTTTAAAAGTGAATGTAGAAAAAAAAAAAAAAGTGTGAAAAACTGAAGCAGCGGTGATATGCAGGGCCTTTAAGACTTAAATGCAAGATTGATTGAACAGGGAAAATCCATTAACAAGCTGCATGTACTCAGAATCAATAAACTACATTTAGATGTGCAGTTGTGTTGACGAATAAAGCAAAAGACTGTAGAAGAGCCTTAAAAGATAGAGTTAAAAAACTACAAATTAATGCAAAGAGATAATGGTTGTATTGCAGGGTCATAATTAGTAAAATTTCTAAATTTGGTAAAAAATAGCCTATTACATGAAGATCATAACTTTTTGATTTGAAACATCCACAAACTTAAATTACAGTGTTATCCAGGGTTATTAACTAAAACTACAACCATAATTTTTTTTTACTTACACCTTACTATAATATAAAATAAAATATTTTTATTTCATCTAGTTGCCTAGGCATCATTTTCATTTAGTTAACTTGATGTATTAAAATGACTAAAACTGAAATAAATTAATTTAAAAATAACTATATGGACATTAAAAAACAAAAACTAATACAAATTTGAAAAACACAACAAAATTACTCAAACTAAATACAAATAAAACTGAAAATATAAAGCTAAAAACGAATTAAATATATTATCTGTAACAGTATCTCAATATATCACTAATAAAAATGGTGTCATCATCAAAAACGTCTATTTCATAGACTTTTAATTAGTTATTGCATAGCATGCAAAATGTATTCTTTTGAAGTCAGCATTTTCTTTTATAGGGCCTTAACACTGTGTGTAGAGAGAGAAAAATGGATTTAAATACCTTGTTTTGCTTGCTTTCAACAGGATTCAACCCATCAATAGCACCTCATTCCATTTATACCACACACAGTATGAAACATGCTTGTGCGTAAGATACTTTTACAAGCTTCTCACACAGAGCAATCAAAGTCCACTTCTTCCTGCTTCCTTACTGCTGGCTATAAACCGTGTCAACGTTAAACCCACTCATACTTAAGGTATACACTTGCTGTCTTTATTGTTTACCTGAGTAAGCAGCCGGATCCAGTCCAGGTGATGAGGTTTCAAGCGCAATAAACGTAGCAGCATACTGGTCAAGTTATGTGCACAGCACAACTCATCATATTTGATCCTGACCTGGATTGACCACGTTGCATGACATCAGTCTCGAGAGGCCTGCAGGTAGACTTAGACGATGAGTGGCTCCTCAAGTCTTTCTTTGATATCTTCTCTGCCTTAGTTATAAGAAGAGAACAAATCAAGAATGCCACGTCACATTTGAAACTAGTTGAACCCGTTTTTGTTAGACAAGTGCAACTAGAAAAATGCATTTCCAATAACCGCTCATTTGAAACGCCCTGCAAACGTCATCAAAGAAAGTCAACGACGGGGTTTTGCTTTCAGCAAGCACACTTAATTATTACCCTAAAGGCAAATAGGCCTACTGCAATAGGCTACTTAAGGATCTCTAAAAATGAAACGGTCTCGGGGCGTGGCGTGTCCGCCTTGGCGATAATGAAAATAACCCATTTTAATGAAAACACTGTTACGAAAATTAGTCTTGACAAATAAAAATATGACATGAAAATATGTCTAAAATATGACTAGAAAAATAACACTGCTAGATTATCAATAACGTAATGTTTTCGAAGGAATATTTGCTGGTGAAGCTGAAAAAAACAACAACGAACAGGTGATCTAGGCTATATTGAAAAAATATGACGTGAAAAAATAAAACCGCTGGATTATTAATAATATCATCAATGATTTTGAAAAAGAAACATCTTTTATTCGATTATCGATTATTATCGCATTATTGAAAATAATCCAATACGAATTGAGTCGCATTTCTGCGGGCAGTGCTCAGAAACCATCAGCCAGTCGCGTCACTTTACAGTGAATTACCCATTTATATGGACAAAATGCATGGAAAATTGCGGAGGACACAGATTGGGCTGCTGCGGGAAAGGTTAGATACATGATCCAAGTTCTCCGAAACATGACAATGCTTTAGGCCTATTTATTAGCGCTTCAAATCATAGAGATTCATAGCGTTTACTGTCGGCCTTTGACAGATGCGTGTGCCTCTGGCACGTGTTTTCCTCAGCAAATAACTTACATTTTATACTTATATCTTTATTTGTAAATCTTAGAAAGTTCCGTGAGTATTTCAGTTTTGCATATTCTAACAACAAACTTCGCAGACTTCAATGAACGAGCGCAAGTGGGCGCATGCGCGTCAAACAGCAGGAGAGAATTCTGAATCATTCGAATCAATTGTGAATTCTAAGTCAAATGCACATTTTGAGATATATATATATATATATATATATACAGTGCAATGCATAAGTGAATACACCCATGCTAAAGTTGACTAAAAAGAGGAATAAAAAATCATATTTTGGAAATTGAACTTAATGCCTTAATTTAAAAAATTAGGAAAAATCCAACCTTTAAGGACACCAATTTTCTTTGTGAATGAATAATGTATCGTAAATAAATAAATTTTCTTCCTTAAAATACATGGTGCATAAGTGAGTACACCCCTATGTTAAATTCCCATAGAGGCAGGCAGATTTTTATTTTTAAGTATTTTTTTATATATATTTTTAGGATACTATGCATCCTGATAAAGTTCCCTTGGCCTTTGGAATTAAAATAGCCCCACATCATCACATAGCCTTCACCATACCTAGAGATTGGCATGATTTTATTTCAGTTAGCCTAAAAGCTAGTTTGATTTGCATTGAGAGATGATCTTATGGAAAGTACCCCATGCCAATCTCTAGGTATGGTGAAGGCTATGTGATGATGTGGGGCTATTTTAATTCCAAAGGCCAAGGGAACTTTATCAGGATGCATAGTATCCTAAAAAAAAAATTAAAAAAAATACTTAAAAATAAAAATCTGCCTGCCTCTATGGGACTTTAACATAGGGGTGTACTCACTTATACACCATGTATTTTAAGGAAGAACATTTATTTATTTACGATACATTATTCATTCACAAAGAAAATTGGTGTCCTTAAAGGTTGGATTTTTCCTAATTTTTTAAATTAAGGCATTAAGTTCAATTTCCAAAATATGATTTTTTATTCCTCTTTTTAGTCAACTTTAGCATGGGTGTATTCACTTATGCATTGCACTGTATATATATATATATATATATATATATATATATATATATATATATATATAAATTGAGTGGGTTTAAAATTCTACAGGTAACACAAGTAATCATAATTATGAGAGCGCTCAGTTGTTGTCAGAGATTTCTAGTCTGCTAGTAAAGCCCCTAGGACTGGTCCTGCTGGCAGAGTGCGAGAGCCGTTACAGCCATTCTACAGCTGTTACTTTTTAGCGCCAAAGAAGGATGGTGGCTTGCACCCTATTGGTAAAGTTCCTGTTCAAAATGATCTAAAAAGAAACTGATTCTCGAGCAGATTCATCCAGGAGATTAATTTCGTTGGACCTGAAAGATGCTTATTTTCATATTCAGATAGCCCCACAGCATTTTCATTCAAAGGCGTGGCGTACCAGTTCACTGTCCTCCCCTTCGGTCTATCTCTGGCCCCAAAAACATTCACAAAATGTGTTGATGCTGCTCTGTCCTTGATAAAAGCGAAGGGAATGCGTGTCCTGAATTATTTAGATGACTGGCTTGCCATGGCACAGTCAGAGACTGTGTTACAGGAACACAAACGTGAGCTGCTAGATCACACACGTTGTCCCTGGTTGACAGTGAATATGCAGAAAAGCGTGCTGATTCGGTCAGACAATACCTCAGTGGTTTCATAAACCACCATGGTGATTTCCAGTCCAACTGTACAGGTTGGCGTAGAGCCTCCTGTTATGGTTCCGGCCTCTTGTCGATCCGGGCAGTACATGTACCCGGCCGATTAAACCAGGGCTCAGACTTGCTTTCGAGGGCAGAGTAGTCCACGTAGAATGGAGATGGACCAGACGAGGACCTCTTTAACTCAGCAGAGAATGCGCATTACCTGCTGTTCTGTGCGCTGACACAGGCCCTAGGGGTGGATGTGCTTGCCCATCGCTAGCCAGAAACCCGCAAGTATGCCTTCCCATCAGTAAAGATTATTGTAGCACAGTTCGTTGTTATGGGAAGAAGGAAGCGGGAACCGGCAAACATTTAAAGACTTTAATAATAAAATAAACGAATACAAAATGTATGACGACTGCTGTCACATATAACAAAACACGTCGAGTTGTGCCTCTCTCGATCTCCACTGTCGTCGCTCCTCCTTTTATGCTTCCGCTCCTCCGTTTGAGATACGAGACCGGTGCGTTGCACAGGTGTTGCTCATTAGTAATCACGGCACCGGCCTCGTGCCGTCCTCCCACAGCCCTCGACCTCGTCCTGCTCGCCACACTTATGCATCTGGTAGTGAGCTAAACCAGGGAGGAACAAGAGTCGAACATGGTAGAACTGCTGACTACTCCCCCTAACCAATCCCGGCAATTTGGCATCCCAATTTGGCTGTCTTTGTATAGATTTACATGTCTGGCCTCTCAGCGCAACCGAGAATATGCTGTTTACCATATCGGAGGCGAGAGCCCCTTCCACATGATGTCTCTATGCAAGTAAATGGAAGGTCTTCACAACCTGGTGCAGCGTGAGGAACCTAGATCTTGCCCCTTTGCCGGTTCTCCTGTCTTTTCTACAGGAGCGCTTAGAGAACGGGTGCACGCCTTCAATGCTCAAAGTATATGGCTCACTGGCCCGACAGTGGAAACGCAGCTATTGAGCGCTCAAAGCAGTTCAGGCACCACTCGCTCTGGCTTTTGGCTGATGCTGTGGTGTGTTCTGCACAGTGTTATGCTTTTGTTGTTGCTGTTTCAAACTATGGTACACTGTCAGAAATAGGGGTACAGTAGGAGTCCATGTCTGTCCCCCAAGGTACAATCTACACTAACGTACCGTATAGGGCTTATTATTGGACCTCAAGGTACATATATGTACCTTTTTGAGGGTCAAAAAGGTACATATATGTTCCTAAGCATTAAAAAGCCTATGCCAAGGGTACAAAAGCTGTACCCTTGAGGGTACAGCCCCAGTGACAAGCCATTGTACCCCTAAAGGTACAGTTATGTACTTTATTTTCTGAGAGTGTAGTCGCTGGCAACCACCTTTATTTTGCGTCGCTTCCGAAACCTTCATGCCTATACTGCTTGACTTGTTCTCAACTAGGTTTGGTGAGCAGAGCACCCATGACGTTGCACTTGGCATCAGTATGGCCCTTCCCCTGCAGGGTTGGAAGAACTCAGCTATGTTGTTCACAGTGTCTTGTCACTCTCGCTGTTCCTGCTGTTGTGCATTAGCCTGGGGTTATTGTGTCGCACTCATAGTTTCAGGCAGTTATCTGTTGACTCCTTGCTTTTTGATTTTATACGATCCCCATAGTGTCAGCAACTGACATAACGTTGAGTGTAGGGCTGTCAAATTAACAATTAAATTTTGAATATTCCTCAAATTTAAACTAAAAATCCACATTCAAATCAAATGCAAAAATGTGCATTCAAATTTGAAGTGTGCGTCAGGTAGCCGTATCAGCATGAGATGCGCGACGATGATGTAAGAGTTTTAATGTTTTTGTTAGCCTATCCAGTTTAACCCTCTAGATGCAGCGCTGCTGCGTTGTTTGCAGAAATAGACAAGCTCAATGCGGAGAAGATCTTGGTTAAGTCAAAGCCATAACCAAGCCATTCACTGCGCATTTTCTTCGCTCCTTTTCATTGTTTTCTGTGTAAACGTGCTAGACAGACATCTTTGATCATTGCACTTGCGTCTTGCACAAGAGAGCCGCATGTTTAGGAAGCAATGTAAATTTAAAAGAAGTTTAACTTTTAAAAAACTTTGTGGGGTTTTTCTTTTTCCATTCTACGGCATCTCATGTTTTTAAACGCAAAAAAGTACTATGTGTGATTGGTGACGTACACAAGAAAATCTCGTCCGGAATTTTACATCATCAATCAGTGACTGAGTGAGCTGCATTACACTACAGAGAAAGGTGTAGGCATAGGCCTACACAGAAAAACCTACAGGACTATTGAATATTTAGGTATATTCTGTCATCTTTTACTCAGCCTGTTGTACCATATCTATATAGATACATTTTAAGCTTTTAAACGTACCATCATAAAAATTATCCATTTGACTCATATATCATATTTCAAGTCATTTTAGGTCCAATAATTTTTTGTGATTAACAGAGTTATTAGTTATGGAGTGGTATAAGGGGTGGTATAATGCCATTTTCACAAGATGTAAAATAAGTCTTTGATGTCCCCAGAGTGTGCATGTGAAGTTTTAGCTCAAAATAAGCCACAGATATTTTTATATAGCATGTTAAAGTTGTCACTTTTTGAGGGTGAGCAGAAACGCACCGTTTTTGTGTTTGTTCCTTTAAATGCAAATTAGCTGCAGCTCCCAGCACAGAGGGCGGAGCTTCAACAGCTTGCACTCACACAGACATGCACTGAAAATTTCAAAAACTTTTAGCCTTTTATGTTCAAACCGGATTCAGACAATGATGGAGAGACTCAAGAAGAAGTGACAACATGTAGAATGCAACAGGACGTTTCTGAATGGTTAGTTGATGAATTTATGTAGCTTATGTGTAGTTATCTTCTAGTCATTGATTAGCATATTCTATTTTGATAATCTATAAATCGTGTTCCGGGGGTGGGGTTTATGTAAATTTTAGGGTTGGTGATGTCACTAACCCGGGAGGAATGTTGTGTAGTCCATACCAGCCGTTTGTTGTAGTCCTTAAAAAGCTATTTCTTTAAAAGCAAATATCTCCCTTTGCTTTGAACTTTGAGCATTGTAACTTTGCAGATGTTGTTTATGCTCAAACAGCAACATTACACACTAACTAAAGTTAAAAAAGTGAAATCATAATCAACCACCCCTTTAATGATAATTGTTCACTGTCAATCTTCTCCTCCAATGGCAACCAAATCATGGAAACCAAATGAGTCAGATTAATGAGTCAACTAACTGAAAAGACTCAAAATAATGATTAATTCAAAAATTGATCATTACTACTTCTTACATGACACACTAAGGTGAGCTAGAGTGGATGCCAAGATTTTCTGTAAAAAAAACATTCAAAGGTGCCATGTGTAATGTCTGGCAAAAAATCAAGTCATACTCCACATTCCATACCAGATGGGGGCAGTATACCTCCAGAAAGTGAATTGGTCTACTCTAGAGTAACAACCGAGAAACAGCATAGTCTCTATGCTCCGCCCCTACCTTCACAACGACCCTAGAGCCATAGCCGAAGCCGAGCCATCTCCTAATAGAGGACGTTTTGACTCCAGAGGAACGTTGGTTGATGTCAAGTGATTTTGAAATGACATCTTCAAGCTACTCCCCTTCACCTTTACCAGTGAATATGTTCATATTCGTGTTGTTCATATTACATTTTTATTGTTAGTTTGAATTAAATTAATTTGACAGACAGCATTCGCTGATGTTGACCAAGCTAGCGCCAACGTAACCAGAGCTGCCAACTCTCACGCATTCACCGTGAGACACACGCAATTGACACTTTTCACACGCTCTCACGCCACACATCCATTTTCTCACGCACAGAAAAATCGCGAAGCAAAGAGGACACGGAGACCGACTCGACGGAGGACACGGAGACCGACAGACTAGACAGAGCAGGTTAGTTATGATATAAAAAAATCTCAGCTCTCAGATTCTGTCAATTTTATTACGCAATTCAAACAATAAATACCGCTTTGATGCTTGTAAATGTTACACGACAGATCCCTAGCGCACGTGAACCGATCATCTCTACTAGCTAATAGTAAAAAAACACGAACACTGTTGAAAGATACAGTAGGCTACAACTTACCAAAATGTATTCCTCATACATAATATCGATCAATCAGTGTTTTTTATCAGCGTGAAGAGGTCAATAACATAGCTGGAGAACAATTATGTGCCAATATTAGAAAGCAGTGCCAATATTTACTCGGGTTCGGCTCCTTATCTGATTTTATTTGTGATTCTGAGCGCGGTTTTTCCCCTGCAGCGGGTGGTTGTGGTGGTGGTAGGGGTCTCTTGCCAAGGGCTTCAGCCATTCTTCCGCTCTCTTCCCTGAACTGAAATGTAGTAGTGGGCTGTACTTTCCACACGATTGACATCAGGTTCAAGTACGCCCACAAGCCGTGCGAGTTATTCGTGTAGTTTGGCTGGTGGTTATGCATACCGCCTCCCATGGCCGAAACTGGTATTATGACACCTGTCGG
This sequence comes from Abramis brama, assembly GCF_963993115.1. NCBI lineage: Eukaryota > Metazoa > Chordata > Actinopteri > Cypriniformes > Leuciscidae > Abramis > Abramis brama. The sequence continues at coordinate 53,548,631 of NC_139964.1, read as the reverse complement.
GCCGTGGCTAGTAATTTAGCATGCTAATTCAGGTTGATATCTCTGCAGCACTATAACTTGACATTTTTTTAATGACATAATCGCCCTTAGGCTATTTCTTCTCATTCTTTTGATGCGTGTAGCTAATTTTTTGGATATTTTTACCTCAATTTTTACACATGGCACCTTTAAATGTTGCTTTATTTCTGACAAAAAGCTATTGTGTGACTTGGCTAGTACTCAAGTCATATGGACAATGCTTGAACCCCATCCCAAGTTCTCAATACAGAATGAAACCACTTCGTTTCGAATCAGCTTGACCCGCTTTTTATCTTCTAAATGGTTTAAAAACTGGTTAAACTCATGAATGTTCATGCAAAGTTTGGACACATAGATTTGTTTGGAAAAGTTGTGTCGGGGGATTTTGAAAATGAACTACATGAGAACTTAAGAAATGTAAGACTCAAAGTTTACTCGAAATGAAAGACTCATCTTCTGAATCATTCAAGGAAATTGTACTGTTTCCTTATCTAGTTGAGTTTCAGAGTCATAAAATCTGTCAAAGGATGCTTTTGGTTGCTAGTTTTTTAGATCTCAATTACTAGACTGTTTCTAGTAATTTTACTCTCACAAGGGTTATGGTATAACAATAAGGCAGAGGCTATTTTAAGTACAGAATAAATACTACACTACCAACAAATAATGTTAGATACTATTTATACTTAGTGTATAAACATATTTATACTTAGTACTATCTATACAGTGTGCAGATTGTCACTACAAGAAGAAAGAAAAATATAACAGCCCTAACACAATGTAAATAACACGATATAAACAAATAGATAGGAATTATTAAATTCCTCGCATATTTTATATTTTTAGTTTCTGACAAGCTACAATAGAGGCTTTCTGTCTTTAGTGTTTTTCTAACACTAGTGTTAGTCTATTTTTGGCAAATCGCATGGAAACCAATTCAGGTCTGTTTGACCCACAACACAAAAGTTGTACCCATTTTTTTTTAACACCACATTAGGATTAGTGAACCATATGTAATAGCATTGTTTATGTGTGTTGGTCATACCTGTAGTGTGCACACATCTCTCTTGTATCAGGCCATGCAGGGTAAAGAGACTGAACACCACCAGAGAGAAGAGAATAGTGTAAAACTCCATCTCAGTGAAAGGAGAGGCCATCTGCCCCGGCTGAACGAGCAAACACAAACTCAATGCAAAATCAGGGCATCACTGATACCTCAGCACCACTGTGGCAGAAATACTATAGCAATACTGGTACATTATCAAAATAACTGACATCAACACTGACATCATCTTGTTCATCTGAGCTCAAACTGCACAAATCTAAATTAGCAACACTACAATCAAAACGCTCCAGCACTTGTACAAGGGATGCAAAACACACATATTTAGTTAAAAAACTCCTTACTTACATGGACTGCTGCACATAAAGGCATCCACTTTGAAGTCTCTGTACATTTTTTTTTATTAGGTTGTGCGTGTGCACCTGTTTGTATACAGTAGATACTGTAATATGACGAGGGATTAACCACAATGAGTGGCTCATATTGCATGGTGAGATTAACTAACTACGGTTCTACCCTAGATACCAGATACAAGTGAAAGTAGAGGTTAAACTCTGTCATGAAATCCCAGCCTGACTGTTCTGCTGTGCCTATGTGTGTTTGTATGTCAGTGCATATTTTGAATGAATGAATGAATGAATGAATCATTCATAGATGGATGGATGGGTGGATGAATGAATAAATGTATATTGCAACCTTGTCTTTATGGGCTTTTGTTCTTTTTAGACTATAGTAATTTAGCAATCACTTTATTTAATGGAGCTTGTATAATTTAACAAAACCAAACATTTAATCACCTTTTTATTGTTAGGCTGTACAAACAACGTAGTCAAGTCCACTTGTATCCCATAAATATACTTTTTGACCATACAAAAATGTCCTTGGTGAGAAAACAAAATATCTTGTTGGTCAATGCTGGTTTATGCTGGCTAGTCTTCATGTGCCAACTAATCCCCACTTTTCATAAATGATTGCGGTATATCCATATTCCAAATCTTATATAAGAAAATCTGGATTCTCACTCTCATTTTGATTATTTATGAATTATTTATTGATTTTTTTTTTTTTTGGAAGTAGTTGGGGTTTGTTTATTTTGGATGAACGTCTTGTCTTATAAACAATTTATTTTATAGTTTATAGAGTTCTAGCACGCACACGCTATTATCTACACAGGGGTGCACAGTCCTTGCTTTCACACCTGCCTGTAACTTTCAGTTGAACCTGAAGACCTTGACTCTAATGAGTTCCCAGGAGAAAGAGTGAACACCCCTTATTTAGAACTTGAAAATAATCTGTGAATGGACCTGGCTTCTCTTTTTTTTCCAGGACATTATTGTAGGCCTATATTAATAATAAGTATAAGATTTATTTTTAAAAGATTTATTTGATAAAATTTTGGATGACCAAAAACAATGTTTTTTAATAAATAATAAAATGATTATCTCTTTCACAGAATTCACATGCCATTGACTCCTTTTGAATAAAACACAGTCTTTAATGGATTATTTAATGTTTTTTTTTCTCTTTCATTTTTCCTTTTTTTATCTACCCAAACAGTCAATGCAGTGCATGTGTATTCAACATCAAATAGGGATATGCGAGACAAGTCGACATTGCAATTGGTCGTTTACACATTTATGTTTTTCTTTATATTTTTACAAAGGCGACGATCAAAGTACTGTCATGTTAATGTTACAGTATAATACATTTTATATCTGCAGAAAACAAAATCATTTTATTTTTACCTCGGAGAAATGTCCACTCGAGCAAGGTGAGGGATTGTTTTGACTTTAGAAGGAAACAAAAGTTTTGTGTAGGCTATTGTAACGTATACAGTCCAAAGAGGAAGATGAGGAGATGATGAAAGTACAAAAAAAGGTAATACTTTAATCAAAATAAACAAAAGCAGATATCCCGGCACGATAAAGCAAAATAACAGTGAGTACTAAAACTCAGTCAACACCAGACAAGTGAACAAAAGGAACTGAAGGGTATAATGCACACATGATCTGAATACAAACAGGTGAAACAGGAAACAGGATGTAAAATAAAAGTACTTGAAAATGAAAACCAAACACAATGAAAGTTTGACAGCTATGTCATGTCAAGCATATAACAATAAGGCTTGCTTATAAGCTTGTTATACTACGGTTATGAGGAAAAAAAACCTACTGATATAAAATTGTATAGCCTACTAATTTAAAGGGGTTTAAACCAATATGGATGAAACTTGTTTTAAGGGCCTCTTGAGGTCATTCAATGTAACAAACCAATCAAAATCAGACATAGCCTAAGCGAACAACCTTGAGGGCCTGAAGAGAAAGATAGTAAATGACAACAATACTTCACTCCAATAGGAGAGAAAGGGTTTCCTTACATGAGCAAAAGAGAAATGGCTCCCTCCAATGTGAAATGCATGAAAATAGTCCCATATCTTGAACAATTTTTTCTTTTTTTGTAATCATACTAGACCTTTGAGTCATATAATGTTGTTTTCTTGGTGAGTGAAAGTACTTTATTCAGGTGAAGTGGTCAATTTCACATTCTTTAAAAACTGGAAATTTTAGGTTTCTGTGACATTCAAACGAGTGGCGTTATTTAATAAAGTATCTCACAGCATTTCGTCTTCTGAATGTGAGTAGTGTAGTGTACTAATAATTTTATAACCAGGTTCAATTATTCACATGGGCTTTTGAGCTTGAAAATCTGGTCAGTTTTTTACCCTGGGTTAGCATAATCATGGGTTATTTGTTTACGTTTCACTGTTTGTGCTTTGAGTTAGTACTGAACAGCCATAGTCCGCTTCTGAGATTTCACATTGAACATTTGTAAAGCAAAGGTTAAAATTCTCATTTACATAAGTAAAATGCCTGAAGTCTTTTTGGTCTGTTAAAATTGTTTTGACCTCAACACAATTCCCATAGCTACTTAGGAATAATGACTTCTAAATTCTAAATTGTAGAACATTTTAAGTAAAAGGAGTAGGTGGGCAATTCCACGCAAAACTGTCACATCCATAACGCCAACACAATGCCATGGTATTTAGTTGGCGTTATGGATGTGACAGTTTTGCGCGGAATTGCCCAGGTGTCCAAAATGACTAATGGTTGTATATAAGTGAGTTTCTGCAGCTCATGAATATTTAACGAGGCTGAGGAGAATATTACATTTACTATTGGTTGTCTGTTTCATATACTAGCCCTTCCAGTATAATTTAGTTTTGCTGCAAACTGAGTCTGTAAACTCTCCTCAACTGTTTTAATTTAATTAAACATTTAACAGTTCAAATGTTACCAGCTAGTTTGCTCGGTCCAGTGTGTCTTCCCATGTTCGTGTGAGCGTGTGTGTTTGTGTTACAGTAGCCAAGGTTTTGTGAAGCCCCTGGGGTTGTAAGCTGATTAGCCCGCAGCTCCATCCCACGCTGCTCCTGGAGGGAGGAGATTTGGAGCTAAAATAACCCCTAAGTCCTCTCAGCAGCATGTTTACAGGTCAGGTTTACAGACGCGCACACACACACACATCCACTAACTGAGGCATCACTGCAGCTCTCAGGTAGAGTAACATTTAAATGAGCTCTTTCTGTCTGTCTCTCTCTCTCTCTCCCTGTCACAGATCACACAGGTAGAACGAGAGAGGTTGGCTTAAGCTTTTTTTTTGGGGGGGGATGTGACGACCAGCTCTCTGGATGTTTCCCTCTGTTGCAGCTGAAGTCTGAGATCTCAACCTGGATACCTGATTTCATGCGTGTGTCTTTAGGAGCGTGGATACGAGCTCTGGAGCGGGTCATATTCTTTGTTTCCATGCCGACCTACAGGATGATGTGAGTCGGTTGTCTTTGGTGGGCTGAAGGTAGCGAGGTATCCCGCAGTCCTGAGCACTGCTAGCATGCCTGTGCATCAGATATCAGTTGTACCCATCACTAAGGAGAACGGCAACAGCTCCAGCCGGAAAAGAGACAAGAGTAAAGAGAATGAGGCAAGTACCCATTATGTGAATATGTAATGTATGTGGAGTTTTCATAACAAATACCATAGTTTGTTTCATAGCAGTTAGTTATGTTGAAGGTAGAGGTATAGCCATCCATGGTTTTCCATGTGGTTACTATAGTCTGAAAATACTAGTTGGTATTTTAATGGATTCTGAGGCAATGGTACATTTTTATCAGGGTTACTGTTTAGATTGGGGTCAAGTTGTAAGTTAAGAGTATTGTTCTGTAATAAGATATATGATACTTAGCTAATTTACATTAATCTGTGAGATGTAAATGCCAAAAGCAAGCAAATCCTTCTGCTTTAATTTTCGGATGTGAGGATAAAAAAAAAGACTCAATCTTATGTAAACAGAAATATAGCCTAGAGCAAGAGCTGGACGCTGTTGTATTGGAAAAGAAATTGCTGCTATAAATAGAACTGTAAGATGTAAAACAAAGCATATATGTAAACTGTTACATATATTTCAGCCTATTCAGAGTCATTGATATTTCTTTCAAGTATATTGTTTATCACACATGCTCTTTTATCACATTGCTTCAGCATGTATGTATTTGTTTTAGCTATGTGTGTTTTTGTAATATCCAGGACATTTTTAAGATGTATGATGCACATCCACAGTCCATTCGCTGATCGCCTTATGCAAATCACACACAAAAATGGGAAGCGCTGCCTAAAATCACCAGCTCCAATCCTTTTGAGACACTAGATTTGCCAAATATTTCCAGGATTGTGGCATCAAATCTGTAATATATCCAGAATTTTGTTTTAGACGCTTAGTAGTACACTTAGTCCACAAGCAGAATTGTATGTTATATTTGTGAAATTTTGTATGGACAGAAAATATAAATATTATTAGATTTTTTTTGTTTTCTGCACACCTAATTGGGGACTGACACTGCTGTTCAATTATCTATTTTAGATAAACTTGCCCCCTAAACAACATGGAAAAGTAAAGCAAACTCATTGGTTGTGTGTAAATGTCTGGCTAAAGCTATCTTCAGTATGTCTTGGCTGCATTATCCAGAAATAATTTAGCCATTGAAAGAACACTTTTGGGACAGATTTGTTGCAAACATCAGAATATATTGTTGAATGGCCTAGAGAGTGCACTAGTTAAACATGCCTATGCAAATTTGTTGTATAATCTTGTGTAAACATGTGGTCACCCAGCGGTCTTTCGCCATCTAAGATGTACTTAATAACATGCTCTGGTCCTATTGACTTGAAACCTTGTGTGTTGGTGGTGTGTGTGTGTTGGACATTGCTTTGCTGTACCCTGAACCACTTACCAATGTAGTCATGAATGGATGATACTGTGAAAACATTTTAACAAATCAGTATTCATGCCAATGGAAGAACGCAGTTTTAAAGTGAATTTAGCCATTTTTATATTTCATATAACTTGAAATTACTGAGTTTAGAAACGTGCCTTTGAATCATTTGGCTGAAATGAAGGACATATTAAAATATAAATATATAATACATAAAAGATTTACATGTCTTGAATGAAATACCATGCCTAAAATTGGACGAAATTCAGAATTTAAGAATTTTCATCGCATTGAAGTTGATATGGCATTCTGGGTGGTTGCTAGTTGGTTGCTTACTGGTTCTAAGTCAAAAGAGCAAGTCTCTATGATATTCTGGCCCCTAGATATATTTAAGTACAGGCCTGAGTCATAAGACTAAGAAATCTTGAAAAAGTACACCTCTCCACAGCACTCATCAGTTTTCGTCTATCATTCATGTCAGTAGCACACATGGTGTAGGATGAGGAATGTGCCGAACTTTACTGATAAAGGTTAGAGGTTTATGCAAATCCTTAACCCTAAACATGAGCTTAAGTAACAGTGATGCCTAATTATGCCTCGCAGGCACTGTAATAAAGATGCAGCGATCTGAATTCCTGAAAGCATTATCACCTACCAAGAACTGAGCACTGAGCAAACACGTTAGTTATTACTTTCTTTATAATATGGTTTTACTTAATATGGAGACTCTCAGACCATCCATATGTTGTAGGTGTACTGTTGCGTGTGATGTGCATTTCACGTGTTCCATTTCTGTGAATTAGCTGCTCTTTCTCTCTCTAGCGGGCGTCTAATCCACTGTGCTCTCTGCTGGAGATGTCACCTGTGATCACTAACTAACACACATACATAAGCACATTCTCTTGGCACCATGATGGGTACCTGGTGGCCTGTCCTGACCTTTTCTCTTTGACTGGTAATGTACACTAGAGTGCCCCAAAAATATTTCTGAACTGCCCTTTTGTAAAAAGGTATGGTGGAAGATACCTTTATTAAGTGTTATTAAATCACGTAGTGCGAATGTTTACACTTTGTAAAAATATATCATTGTGTTTTTATTGTAGGTCCTATGTGTCATCTGTCTCTCTGTCAGTCACTGTTGCTTGATTTTTGTGTGTTTGAGGTGTATTTTATTACTTTGATCAGGTGTGTATCTGATGCTGTTGCCGACGTGTACAGTGGCCAGTGTATATGTATAGCAAATTAGCAGATTATGTAAAGTGGCTGTTAACCTGCTCTGAATATGTATGCTATTGGAGTGTCTTAATAGGTTCAGTGTTGTGGCTCTGTTTACATTGCTCCCGACATGCTTATTGGCAGCTGTTGGTTTGTACTGTGATTGATGCAAAGATATTAATACATAAATTCATTCTGCATTAGTTTGTCATATGGCACCTCTGCATTTTGCAGCAAATTCAAGATTATAAAGATTATTGGTAAAACAGTTTTGTTGGTAGTATTGATCATCATATAGTTTGATTGTTTATTATATGATGACTACAGAAAGAGTTAACTCAACACACTGAGGCATCTGCTCCATTAACTTTCATTTAAAGAGGCCTCCTTGTATCTGGACCAGCAAAATATTGCATCTTTGTGCTTCTATCTTACTTGTGATTCTGTGCGAGTAGTAGTTTGTGACCAGGTGTATCCCATCAGCCCATTATCCCATAATGCACCTGTGTCTATAGTTAGCTTTTGAATGCCAGCCAGAACCAGAGCCTCTTAAACAAACACAAATCACTAGGGATGGTCACCATTGTATATGCACCTGCATACATAAATTTGTACGGATCCAACACTGACAGGTTTATCTAAAATAACAGCTGTTCTGAAGCCGAAAGGCAGAACTTCAGATGACATGGCTTGAAAACTACCTAAAAAACTAAAAAAGTGGATCTGACACTGAAACCGTGTGTTAGCCTATTTCCGTGTGTATTTAAATGAATGCACGACCGGAGACAAACCACTTACAGATTATACCTCAGAGAAGCAGCTCGAGCTAATCCAGCCCTATCTAGCACATAAACATGCATGTGTGAGCTCTTACATGCATCGGCCTTTGGAGCAAGCGGAGTTGATCGGCAGTTTGGTAGCTTATAGAACATACAGGGGTGAATTTATGAATTTACATACAGTAAGTGAATGTCAGTTTGGATGTTTCTGGTTGTGTGATTCTAGATTGTTTCATAATTGTACTTGTAATGGAGATGAGTTTTAAGAAATTATATACCTTATTATACTTGCCTTTGGCTTGCACACTAGGGCTCTAATGATAAAGATATTATGGCATAGCTTTCAATTAACTTTTCAGTTAAACTGCTTAGGTTGTGTGGTATTACTGAAATTGTAAATCCTGTTATGCATTTTAATGCATTTAAGTGACTACATTTGACAACTACTAAATGTATATCCAACTTTATCTACACACATGTACTCAAAGCGATATATATATACAGATAAAGTTGGTAACTCTATCTGTATATAGGCTAGCTACCATTTAAAAGTTTGAGGGCACATTAATCAAAAGCGACAGTAAAGACATTTATATTTCAATGAAATGAAATGCTGTTCATTAAAAACTTTCTATTCATTGAAAAATCCAGATTTTTTTTTTACTGCACTTTACACAAAAATATTAGTCAGCACAACTGATTGATAATATTAAGAAATGTTTCTTGAGCACCAAAATAGCATATCAGAATGATTTCTGAAGGATTATGTGATGCTGAAAAACTTTTTTTTAAACAAATGAATGTTTCTAAGTTTGAACATATGAAAGTTCAAAAGAGCATTTATTTGAAATAGAAATGTTTGTAACAATGTAAAAGTCTTTACTGTCACTTTTGATAAATTTCTTGCTGAATAAACATTAATTTCTTTGAAAAAAATTAAGTCTTACTGATCCCAACCTGTAGTGTATATCGTTTGAAATATCCATTTCTTACAATTAAAAAAAAAAAAGAGAGAGAATAATTTGGGCCTCGAATCGTATGGGACACCAAATCCAATTTGTACCCTATCCATGGAAAGTGTTGCAGCATTTGCTTGTGTCTTCCACATGATCAAAATTACTTTTTGTTTATTTAAAGTTGTTGTTTAAGCAATGATATAACATGCCTTATACTGACTGGAGAGACAAACAGTAGTTATGACCTATGAACCTTGATCTTAGAACATTGACTTGATCTTTGAGCCTAACTAGTATTTAAGGGTCAAGGCTAAAAATATTAGGGCTTTCTATGTTTCATACTCTAGACCTTTACAGGGCATTTTTAGAATGTTCTAGTAGATTCATTCTGGTCAGCGTTTACTGTGACCTGGATTCTCAGGGCAGGAGCAAGACAGGAGCATTTTATTTTTTCATGTTTGTTCTCAGATGTAGAAGTAGTAATAGAGATTTGAAAAATTGTAAGGGGACATTACCTAAGGTCATATCAGAAACTTTGTCAGAGCCCTCAATGAGATTTATATTAAGGTACATTTGTTTTAATAGCGCTCTGTAATAAGCAACCATATATACTATTCTGAAAGCAACAGAAAATTTGTAATTTGTCAGAAGAACTGTGATCCTAAAATGCTGGGTTGTTTGTTGGGTTCAAATATGGACAAACCCAACCGTTAAATTTTTTTAATTTGATTTTTAAACCCAACGGTTGGGTTTGTCCATATTTGACCCAAATGTGGGTTGAAACAACCCAGCATTTTTAGAGTGTATTATATATTAGCAGACTGCATAGATAAGGAGAAACTATCAATAATAAGGTCATATTACACGTGTGGCCAGAGTATAGAAACTCTAGACTGGATGAATGAGCACTATTTTTTCCAGCGAGGAAGCAGTGTCATCATTCAGAACAGAAGCTAAGGCTTTTATGTAGAAAGTAAATCCATTATGTGCATTACACACCACTTGAATCTAATTCTAAAGCCAGTGGAAAGCATCCAGAGTGGTAATTTTATTTGCTGAGATGTTGCTCTTTCAAAACTCAGGGGGTGTAATGGAATTTTTAGTTATGTTTTATATAAGTGTCAGATTTAGTTTAGATGGTTCTGCATAAAATACCTTAGGAAAAATAAAAACAGACACATATAAGAGACAACTGTTGAAGGAGTAGCAATATAGAGCAATAAAATGAATGTGCACTTTGATGAGAAATGTTTGTGTTTTTGTTGAACTGACTTTCAATCACTGACTTCTGTTTCTTGGCAAAAACCATGTTTGGTTGAGTGGTGCATTCTGGGTGAACTCCAGGGGCCTTTGGGAATGCCGTGGTTGGAGTTCAGGCGTGAACGCAAACATGATCATCATGTTTGACTGATGTCAAACAATCAGAGAACATGTTTATAATATCATTTTCCTTCAAAGGATGCATTTGCACATGCATGCTCGCTAAAAAATAACCCTGCGGGTGAATTAAATATTTATGAGCTGATCAGATGTTGGTGTCTGTTGACTTTCACATAAATAATTCAGAGCGATATAGTGTCGAGAGAGAACAGAGCTCAATACTAGCCTTACTAACATCAGCTAAACAACATAGACGGGTTTTTTTATATACAAAAAGAGAGCAAAGTACTGGAACTTTTTGCTTAATAACAAATTCAAAGTTGTTATATTCATCAGCTAGGTCTATTATAAAAAAATATAATATAAGCCTGATATGTAAAATAGATGTTGTGTGTGTGCTCTTGTATGTTAGCTTGAAATAAAAATGTTTAAGTTAATCATGGGCCAGGTGTGGACTAGAGACAAAGGTGGACCCACCAAAAGCCCAAGAGGAATCAGCTCTGCCTGAGGCACATGGAGGCAATAAACGCTAATAAAGCTTGGTTTTCAAAAAACGCCTGGCAAAACAAAGCATTCAGCATTTTTAAAAATCAAAGGTCAACAATTCCCTTTGTGCCATTTGTGTTTTATATTGATTTCTAAACTTGTTGTAGCCAAACCAGAACTGTGCAGAAGAAGGTCTTAGTTTATACACTACCATACCAGTTTGGGTCTTTTTTTTAAAGAAATTAGTTTTAGTTTTTAAATTACCAATTTTCCGGATTCATTAAATTGATCAAAAGTGACAGTAAATACATTTATAATGTTACAAACTATTTTCAACACTGAAAATAAATATTTTTTATTTTCAAGACATTAAAATTACATTTATTTTTAGTGTATTTTTGATCAAATACGCTGTAATATAATAGCTTGTTCGGCCAGTTCAGAGGATGAGCAAGTTATTTCATTTTGATTGAAGATTACTTAAAGACATTTTTTGGGAATAACATACTCTGATTAATCGTCCACAATCAGACGAGGAATGTGCCTTAAGAAAGACTTAAATAAGTTTCCATGTTGACTTTAAACAGAGCTCTGTACAATTGAATGAATGAAGACCTGAATAATTCGCTCTTCTTTTTTATTACTATTTTTCTCACTTGTTACGACACTAAACCCCATTCTATGAACCAAATTCTCAAAGGCCTAAACCCATTTGTCGAATAATTCACTCTTTCTGCAAAACCTTGAACAAGTTCGGGCAGTTAAACACCATTTTGCAAATCTCATGCACTCTTTTTGCAAAACACATTCTCACTCACTAAAACACATTTTGCACTGTGATGCACTTGTGTGGCAAAACGGTAAACACAAGTGGCAAAAGTTAAGCAGAGCTACACAAAACGACTCAAAATTGTTCACACTTGTTTCTAATGATGTGATCAAACCAATTTTGAGAGTAGGAAGAGTTTGGCTGCATCTGAAATCGTACACTTCCCTACTATATAGTAGGCGAAAAACAGTATGTGACAAAAGTATGTCCGAATTCACAGTTTCTCATACAAGAGTAGGCAAAAATTACCCAGATGACCTACTTCTTCCGGCAAGAATGGACACTTTACTATCCCATGAGGCCACGGGAGAGGATTTGTGAATGGCAGTGAAGTGACGTAACTGACGCTGGTAGGTCACATGATAATAACAGCATCGCAAATGTAGTACATCCAGATTACATTCATACTACTCACATTCATACTATATAGAACATACTTTTTTAGCATCGTGAAGTAATTACTTATTCAAAATAAGTACCTACTGAAGAGAGTATGCGATTTCGGACGCGGCCTATGTGTAAGAGGTGGTGGACGAGGAGGAAGAGGATGAGGACGAGAAAGAGCAAGGTTTTTTTGCCTGGCAAGAGACAACATTGCCTGTGATTTGGAAAAGGTTCTCAGGCTGGACACAACACGAAGACGTGATGCTGAGGCAGAATGAATCTCTCATTGATTTTGATTTTGATTTTTTTTAGTGTACTGTAACATGCTTTTCATTTAGAGTTTTCTTTGACTTTTTGGGCTTTTGGAATACTGCATTTTTGCAGTATGCAAGTGCTGAATATACAGAAATTAAATACTATACAATATTCAATACAAGAATACTATACTTGCAGTACATAGAGAATACAATGTATTCCCCTTACTAAGTTGCGATTACAATACTTTTTTACGCAATTGCAAAATTTGTTTTCTGTATACATTATAATTTTTTTCTGTAACTACATGCTCTGGATGCTGTGTTCTCCATTTTTTGATGTAGTGTCTAATGAAAGCTCTGTAGTGTTTACGTATATATTGACTGATGTGTGTATGATCTGAAAGCTTTGTTTGATTTTGAGAACAGGTGAAATGGTTTCCGAGACAAGAGAAGAGTCAGTGGTTTTGTGAATGTAGTTTGAAGATTTGGTTTTGTGTTTAAAGTTGAGAAAATGGGTGAAGGTTTCAAGAAATGTTTCTTAGCAATTGTGGAAAAACTGTAACAATCCTAAAAATATTAGCTGTGGTCGTTAGTTTCCATGAACACACATATGTGTGCACGCAAATGGTCTTACGATGCTGCTGTTATTTTTAGTAATAGGATTGGTTTGTCTTAAAGCTGCAGTCACATTAAAGATCTGTTCAAACATGTGACAGAAACCCTGCTTTAAAAGTCATATTTTCTTTACTTGTGTGTAATGTGTGAGTGTGCTTGTAATATCTGCTCTACTAGCTTCACCAAACTGAACTGCAAAAGTACTAAACAGGTTCTGCATATACTCCTCCTGTCTGCCATTTGTTAAAACAGGCCAGCAGACAAACTCATGGCATTGGTTGAGCCTGTGCTGTTGTGGCAGAATGCTCAGACAAACAGAGCAAAGTTTTCATAACTCATTTGTAAGTTGCTTTGTATAAAAGCATCTGCAAATAAGATAAATGTGAAAGTTCCACAGGGGTCATAGTTGATTGTACACTTTAAGTTGAGATAGGAGAAAGTATTTTGTAGTATGACTTTAAAGGTTTGGCCTCAATGTGGATGAGAGAGAGCGCGCATATAATTAATCCTCTTTGTTTCCATTAGGGTGAGAAGGCACCTAGGCGATCAGGAAGTCGATCCAGCAGTATATCTAAGGTATCACACACACCCACAGCATCATTATTCAGAGCAACCCCAATGACAGTGTATATTGTATAAGTGTATATTATTATTGCACTATTTCAGGCCAGCAGTTCCACCCAAGGAGCCGCTCTGAACAGCTTCTCTCAGACATCAGTTACAGCCTCCTCCCAAGACATATGCAGGTGTGTGTGAAGTGTGGTCATAGACCGTTGCCGTGGGATGTTTATGATTGGTGCTTTGCTCATCTACATGTTTGCACATCATGTGATTATGAAATAAGTCATAATGAATGTCAGTGTCTTTGGATGTAAATGCAGTGTAGTCCAAAAGGTCTGAGACCACAAGTTTGCAATTGATTTTTTTTTTCTATATAAACTGTAAAATAAGCAGACAGAGGATTTTGAACAATCAATAGAAATATTTAGCATTCTGCACTATTTCTTGGTCACTAATCAAATTTGTAATTTGTAAGCAAATGTTTTCTGTTGACAATATAATTTGTAATAAAAGATTATAATTTCATTACTTATTAATTAAATAAATTGAACAAAAAATTGAATATTTATAAAACATTTTGTATTAAATTAAATTAGGAATGCAAAATAGGATATTATAATTTATAAAACAGTTTTTAATTAATTAAATTAAGAATACAAGATAGAATAATATAGTTTATGAAACATTTTGGATTAAATTACATTAAGAATGCAAAATAGAAAAATATTGTAGTCTTGTAGTCTCAGACTTTGTATGTATGAATGCATACCTGTGAAGGTATGTTAAAGAAATTACATTGTATTTTGAACGCCACATTTTTTTCTGGGGTTCTGTATTAACAACAATTATTGAAGAGTGAATTGCAAGGAGAAATTAAGCCAATGAGAGGGAAAAAAAAATCCACAGTTCAAAAGAAATTCACTTTTATTTGTCCATTATGTAAATCATTTCATGCTCTGTTGTGTCTTCTTCATCCCTTTTGTTTTTATATGTGTGTTGTGCAGCTCTAGTGGTTACACTAAACTTGATGTAGATGGTTCAGATCAGACTACACCCGTCATGCCCATTAACCCGGCCTCCGATCTCGCCCCTACCACGAAGCGGCAAGCCAAGCGTCGTATTCGACGGCGACGGGAGACCACCGGGTCTGTTGGGTGTGCCAAGGAGTGCGTGGGCCAGACGAGACATTCCCGATCGCATAAGCAAGTGCACACACACTCTGACTCCTCCTCAGAAGACGAGCAACGCTGCAGAGAAGCTCGTTCTTGGAGCCGCGAGAAAGCGAGACGGAGACGCAGTGGCAGCCGACACACACAAACGCATCCTCGTGAGGAACGGGGCGACATCGAGCTCATGTCTGTCAACTCTGACGAGGGACAGAAAGAGAACCAGCCGCCTCTGTGCAAGGATCCCGACACCAACGTCCACAAAAAGCTGTTGTCAAAAAGGGAGGAGCGTGGGGGCCAAAGCCAGGCAGCCAATCACAGGAAAGGGAGTGAGCATGGTACTAGTAGGAGTGGAAGTGAGGAGGAGAAGGAGCTTATTACAAAGACATATGAGGAGCGAGATTCAGGAGATCCAAATATGTCTGTCCCATCCCCCTGTAAATGCGCTAATCCCACCAATCAAAATGGCGCCACGCCACAAGCATCCACTGATGATGAACAAGAGGTGTGCAGGTGAGAAAGAGGAAGAGAAAGCTGCACAGTCTCTGAAAACTACTGCCTTGATCAATACAATCAAAGGCCATCCATGTACATATGTTACAGCAGGGGTTTTCAAGGGAGTGACAGGGGTCCGTGGAAAAGTCCAGAGGAAAAACTGTAAATAAATTAATTAGATTAAATTAATAAAAAATGTGATTAAAATAAAAAAAAGTAGTTAGTTATTAATCTATTAAATAGATTAAATTAAATTAAAATGAATACAAATTTTGATTAATGTGAATAAAAATAGATAATTTAAAGGAGCTGTATGTAAGAAATGTATTTCAATTAATCATAAAATGGCCCTGATATGTCACTAGACATTAAGAAATCATGTTCATTTCAAATACTTATATCACTGACAACAGTAGTCCGGCCAGGATATTGTCATTTAAAAAGTGAAGTTGCAGCCCTCAACTGATGTTGATGTTGTCATGTTGTGTTTTGGCCTGATGCTCCACCCTCCACCTATCTACCAATCACGAAGTCAGTAGTGTTTCGGCATCCGGGTTGCCAGGATACACCGGGATACACCGCTCTACAGTAATTTGAAAGTGATTGCAGTACCAGTTTTGGCCACAATCTTACATACAGTTCCTTTAACAGTAAATTACTTTATTGAGAAGAAAAAAAATATATAATAATGTTACTTAATAGAAACAAATATTAGATAAATTATATATATATATTTTTTTACTGAGTGTTTATAAAAAATGGATCCATTTTAAATTTTAGGGTGAGGGTGCCTCACATGAGGATGAGTTTTATCTTATTTCCATTCATTACTTAGCACTTTATTTTAATACCATTCTTATTTTTTAAATTTTGTTTGTTATTTATTATTGTTGTATATATTTATTTTTCTTGCCATTACTTGTTCTGTGTATAATGCTTTGGCAATATGTAAACACAATCATGCCAGTCAAGTATTTCTAAATTGAAAGATTGAAATGAAATTGAGATGGATGTAAAAGAGAGGTTGAAGGAGCGAGAGGTTGATCTGTTTTTGCTTGTGCAGGATCTGTCACTGTGAAGGTGATGAAGAGTGTCCACTCATCACCCCCTGCCACTGTACAGGAAGTTTGCGTTTTGTGCACCAGGCCTGCCTGCACCAGTGGATCAAGAGCTCCGATACACGCTGCTGTGAGCTGTGCAAATATGACTTCATCATGGAGACACACCTCAAACCTTTGCGCAAGGTAACACACACAACAGCTCAGACCCTGTTTTATTGAACACATGTGGTGTTTTTAAAGAGTGGAGAATATATATACTACTAAACAGTGAAATTAATTGTTCAGAAATGTACTTTTTCATATATTTTACAAATTACAATATACAAGAAACAAGATTAGCTTATTTCAATTAGCTGTGTGACTGCCTTTGAATTTCAATTATTGCCTTGGTTGTAAAGTCCCTCCCCTTTGAGAGATCATCCAATCATCAAAATAGAGAAGCCTGGCTTCCAGTTGCAAAAGAAATAGTATGCATTAAACAAAAATACAGTGTTATGTTAACCGTAACCGAAGCTAAAGTCAAAGTCAAGCAAAATTCAGCAGAATTACCTCCCATGTTAAAATACACTACTGTTTAAAAGTTTGGGGTCAGTAAGATTTAAAAAAAAAAGAAAAAAAGAAAGAAATTAATACTTTTTTTCAGAAAAGACACATTAAATGAATCATATTTGGCCTTATTTGCAAACACCGGAAGTAGCTAACCGCGGCCATATTGTTGACATGACATCTGTCCTTCCCCTAGCCGCACGCAGATTTGAGTTGAGGGGAGCAGTAGCCTAATGGCTTCATCTCATCGGTATCAAGAGAAGATAAGCTTGATTGGTGTGTGGACCCATATCAAATAGACCCAACAGCCTTAAGTAAAGATCCGTCCTTATTGCCAGCCGTAACTTATCCGGATATTTATCAGAGCTGCCAACTCTCAGGCATTCACCGTGAGACACACGCAATTGACACTTTTCCCACGCTCTCACGCCACACATCCTCACGCACAGAAAAATCGCGAAGCAAAGAGGACACTGAAACCGACAGACTAGACAGAGCAGGTTACTTATGATATAAAAAAAAATCTCAGCTCTCAGGTTCTGTCACTTTTATTACGAAATTCAAACAATAAATACCGTTTTGGCGCTTGTAAATGTGACGCGACAGATTCCTAGCGGCACGTGAACCGATCATCTCTAGCTAGTAAATAAACACGAATGAACAATGTTGAAAGATACAGTACAACTTACCGAAATGTATATTCCTCATACATAATATCGATCAAACAAAGGGGTCAATAAAACAGCTGGAGAACAATTATGTCACATCACATTTACCTCAGGAAAGCCATTTAATGACCATAATATATAGGCTATAGCACGTTAGTTGGCTAGAAAAAAAGAGGTAGAGAGTATTTTGCTAAATATGTGTACTATATTACATATTTATTATATTTTTACTTATATCATTAAATAAAGTTGTTATTATAATAAAAAAACTATGATTTTTTTTTTCAAATCTTTTGCGTTCCCTCGCAAAACTTTTGCGTTCCCCCGAGAAACTTTGCGTTCCCACGCAAAACTTTTGCGTTCCCTCGCAAAACTTTTGCGTTCCCTCGCAAAGATATTTGTGTTCCCACGCAAAACTTGTGCGTTCCTCCGAGAAACTTTCTAGGTTACTGTGATTGTAAATAGTTGTCGTTTGTGTTTTAACAACGTTTAGCTCAAGAATAGGGAAGTATAGCCTATGTGAATATTGCCAACTTCACTGAACTCCTTTAGTTAAGCACTGGCCGCATTTCTTTATATTTGAGTCCAAGTTCAAACACTATGAAACGCTCCATTAACGTACGGAGCTCTGAAACACTGCCAGCGGGACATTAAACAGGAAGTGTCTGTCCGAGCTCAAAACAGGTGCGTGGGAACGCAAATATCTTTGCGAGGGAACGCAAAAGTTTTGCGAGGGAACGCAAAGGTTTTGCGTGGGAACGCAAAGTTTCTCGGGGGAACGCAAAAGTTTTGCGAGGGAACGCAAAAGATTTCAAAAAAAAAAATCTCCCAACCTAATTTTTTTCCACCACCACGTCCCTTTAGGGGCTCCGTAGACAGTGAAGACATTTATAATGTTACAAAAGATTTCTATTTTAAAATAAATGCTTAAATATTTTCTTTTAACTTTTTGTTTATCAAATAATCCTAAAAAAAATCCATAATATTCAACATTTTTCAACATTGATAATAATAAGAAATGTTTCTTGAGCATCAAATCAGCATATGAGAATGATTTCTGAAGGATCTTGTGACACTAATGATGCTGAAAATAGATTTGAAAATATTTTCCAATAGAAAACAGTTTCATAATATTACTGTATAGTTTCATAGTTTCACTGTATTTTTGATCAAATAAATGCAGCCTTGGTGAACATACAGTATAGTATATAATGGTAGTGTATACTACGCAAAATTCAGATGTACAAGAAATCCGCTCATTAAGTCTGATGTCGTGTGTCATCGTTTCTAGGTCCAAACTCTCATTCAGATGCCAAAAGAAAACAAAGAACGGTGCTAATATACATTCAAGTTGTGATATAATACTACAGAAAAATCATGATCCTAACATTTATTTCCATACCGAAATCCCAGATGGCCAGACTGTGATTCATCTTTTATAAATTAAAATATTTGTGTCCGGGATGCTGTGAGCACGGAGACTGTAGTCAAGCGAATTGATTCACTACATCATTAATGATCATTTTAATGGTATATCATGTAAGCATCATAATATATAAATAAATTAATATGGTAACATAAACATGTTTTTATAGGACAGGCTTAAAATGCAAACTTATGTAATAGTCCTCTGTCCCGCACCAAATTGTCTTTGGCTTGAAATTTTTTAAAAACCTCTTCCAGTGGGCATTTCAGAACTACAAAATATCATTGTATTTTGAACAAATATAACCGAAAAGCACATAAAATTTACACTTTCGTGCCTGCTTCCCAAGCTTGATCATCACACCATACTGTGCTGTGTTTCCATAGCAACATGTGCTATCAGACTCCGATGTTTATTGACAAAATAATCTTACAAAATTCATACACTACACGTTTGAGTGTATAGTGCATTATGTACATAGTATATAGTGTGTCATTTTGGTGTGTATGGCAGTACAATCTTTTTCAGTGACTTTCAGTGACAGTGATCATTTTTAAGCATATTTATGGAACAAAAAGCAATAATTTAAAAAAGAAAACTAGCTCATTTATGCCTATAGCACAAATGATGAGCGAGTTACACACCAACGTTTAAAGGTTAGGGGGTTTATTTAAAAAAAAAATCCCTTAGTATAAGCAGTAAATATAGTGATGCTTGCCTTAGCAAACACTGCTAATAAAATAAACTCAAGGGTTATTGTGCAGATTTGTCTGAATGTGGAAATATTGTGAAGGTCAGAACACACACATATCCTAGTGCTGCCACATTGTGGCTAAAAAAAAATATTACGGGAAGGAAAGAAGAATAACATTAATTGAAGTGAAGCTTCTTTGTTCTCTGTCTCTTCTTTAGTGGGAGAAGCTACAGATGACTAAGAGCGAGCGACGGAAGATCTTCTGCTCTGTGGTCTTTCACCTGGCGGCTGTGGTGTGTGTCATCTGGTCACTCTACGTTCTGATTGACCGCACGGCTGAAGAGATACGACAAGGCAAGAACAATGGTAGACACTGTCACACGCACAACTTACACAATAGAATCAGAATGAGCTTTATTGCCATGTATGTTTACACATATGAGGAATTTGTCTTGGTGACAGAATTTTTTTTAATGAAAATATAAAAATACACAATAGTTAATATTTTTATGCAGAGGTATAAATGTTTGCCTGAGGACATGAGGTGAAATGCAGTGTTATTCAGGTTACTATGTAATTTAGCTTAGTACAGCTGGAATGTTGTATTGAACAATCAGCATCTAGTTATTAGTGATTATATAGTGGTGAAATGCAGTGTTGTAAAGTAGCTTTGATTAAACTTATTTTAAGTCATTTTTTATTTTACTCCTAAAGAATGATCAGTACTTTTGTCAAAATGGGCTTAAAATTATGTAAACTCACATGAAATGGGGAAAAAAATATTGTTAAACGTATTTTCGGTAATTGAAATTGAACATTTTTAGTAAAATAAAATAAACTTTAAAGGGACAATATGTAGCTTTTTAGGTATTTTATTATCTAAAATCAATATTTTTATTCATAAATATGCCCTCAATGGTGTACAAATACCTATGCCAATGATCAGACTAATCCTCGTAAACGAAGAATTTATTATCTTTATATACATGGGACGGGTAGGTCCACGGAGGCTTCCATGTAGTTCCGCCATCTTGAAAAACTATAATAGCAGAGAGGGACAAAAAGTACTAGGCCAACGCGTTTCCACAAAGCGTTTCGTTCAGAACCAGCGTCACGTGACAAGTCAACAGAAGCGGAGGAGCAGAGCAGAGAGAGGCGCTTGTCACTGCCGCGGCAAGTTTAAAAGGCTGCACTGCACGGTTATTTATACACCGTTCATTCATACATACATATGAGTCACAGGATAAGGAGTCCTCGTCGTCGAAAAAGTCCAAAATAGACCGTAAAAGGAAACGTGACCGGAGATTACAAAAACAAGGGTTAATGTCGGGATAGCTAATGCAGGAGAAAGCTTTCAAAAGAGATGCTGAAGTTGCCTGCTTTCTTCTCGACAGGTAAGTCAATGTTACGGTCTTAATTACAAGCTTATTTTTCATTGCTTTGTTGTGAACTTTATTATATAGACAGTAGAACATTTATAGTTATATCTATTTATCTATTCTATTCATAGTAAGTTAAACAGGCTCTTTGATGAATAGCAGCTATTGAGTAAAGGAACGTTAGAGAAGGCACGGATGATGATGATATCTAACAATGCACGTACTTCAAAAATATAACAAATAAAGGCGGCATTACTACTAACTACCATAGTTAATGTTTTTCACAGTCAGTAATTTATACTGTAACATTCTTTTTTTCGTTGATTCAAGTTTCAGTTTGTTTTAAATAACAAACCTGTTCACCCGAAGAAAAACTCGGAAGTGCTATTATAAGACATCCTGTCATAGCTTTTTGGTACATAACGGCAACCGTAGATGCAACGCGCATTTGGAAAAGTGAGGCGCTGGAGAGCATTATTCGTTTGAATGCAAAATACAGTTTCACCACTAGATGGGAGAAATTCCCACTTAGTGTCCCTTTAAAACACAAAAAAACTTTGCCCTGGCAACTAACTGAAAGAAGTTGAAGTACAAAAAAGAAGTTGAAGTACAAAACTTACTAAAACTAAAGCTATATAATATATATATTTACTTAAAGGGACAATGTGTAGGAATTTCTCCCATCTAGTGGTGAAATTGTATTTTGCATTCAAACGAATATTGCTCTCCAGCGCCTCGCTTTTTCAAATGCATTGCGTGTAGTATCTACGGTAGCCGTTACGTACCATAAAGCTATGACAGGATGTCTTTTAATAGCACTTCATCGAGTTCTACTGTCTGTCTATATAATAAAGTACACAACCAAGCAATGAAAAAAAGCTTGTAATTAAGACCGTAACTTTAGCGTCTCTTTTGAAAGCTTTCTCCTGCATTAGCTCTTTCCACCTGGAAAAAGCTATCCCGACATTAACCCTTGTTTTTTGTAATCTCCGGTCACGTTTCGTTTTTACGGTCTACTTTGGACTTTTTCGACGACGAGGACTCCTTATCCTGTGACTAACCATACAGTGCAGCCTTTTAAACTTGCCGCGACAGTGACAAGCGCCTCTCTCTGCTCTGCTCCTCCGTTTCTGCTGGTTTCAGTCACGTGACGCTGGCTCTGAACGAAAACGCGTTGTGGAAACGCGTTGGCCTAGTACTTTTTGTCCCTCTCTGCTATTATAGTTTTTCAAGATGGCGGAACTACATGGAAGCCTCCGTGGACCTACCCGTCCCATGTATATAAAGATAATAAATTCTTCGTTTACGAGGATTAGTCTGATCATTGGCAGAGGTATTTGTACACCATTGAGGACATATTTAAGAATAAAAATATTGATTTTAGATAATAAAATACCTAAAAAACTACAGATTGTCCCTTTAAACTAGGGATGCACCGATATGAACATTTTGCCCGATACTGATAATTCTTTATATTTGAAAGCCAATAACCGATATATTAACTGATAAATGTAATTCCAAGTTTTTATATAATTTTTTGAGAGCCTGATTACAAAAACAAAAGTCTCACCATTAAAAGCCATGTCCCAACCACACAATTATAATGTTCTCATTATAATTTATTGTAGCCTATATGACAGACTTGCGCTGCACGTGTTGCACTGTATTTTCCTTTTTTCATCATATCTTAAGCAATTCAAAACCATCATGGCGAACAGTGCACATCTCAGCTGCAGTGTCTCAGCTGAAGGAAATGATCCATTATTTATCGGCTTTAATATACCGGCAAAATGTTCTTATTGGGCCGATAATGATAACATTAAAATATATATCAGCCGATACCGATATGATGGCGGATATATCGTGCATCTCTAACTTAAACTAAAACTAAAATGAAAACTGAAGATTAAAAAAAAAAGCTAATTGAAAATATGAATAAATACTATAATAGTATTTAAATAATACTAAAATAACCATGGAATATTACTACTATAATAATATGTAATTTGCATTTCGCCTTTCTAGAGCACCAAAATGGCTGAAATGTCATTTGGGCTAAATGTAAATTATGCATTTGAAAAATTAACTTTAAAAATGCATAACATAAAAAACTGAACATCTATTGAATGTGAAGCAGCAGTGATATATAAACAAAAAATTAATTAATCTGGGCCAAAGTTTTTGTTTAAAGGTCAAAACAACTGGGGCGACTAAGGCTACGTTTACACTGTCAGTCCAAATCCGATTATTTGTGTAATCGGATCTAAAATAATTGACTTCCTCATTGTGTATCACAGATCTGATTTGTGTGCCGATGCCGCTCTTTCGTTTTCCGAAATATCTGCATTGGTTTCAATGACAATGACGTTGCGTTGGTAGGTATACGCCAAAAACAACAACAACAGCCACCACAACATGGAGGGGTTTTCAATACAGAAGTTGTCTTATTCACAACATGACAATGTGTAGCCGACTACTGCGTCTTCTGAGGCAGCGGCAGCTCGATGGTGTTTTAAGCCCCCAATGGCTCCTTAGAGGCAGCTAACCCTGCCCTCAACCTTAAACCTACCCATCCCCTCGCTGCCTGGAAGGCGCCGTTGGGGGCTTAAAACACCAAACACCGCAGCGGCACAGCCGTAAGAGGCTGGTTTGCATGGCTTTTTTCCGCTATCATCTCCGCCGGCCTCTGAACATGTCTCCGTTATATTGTCATTTTCTGCTCGTCCGGCACTTTGCAACAACACAACCTTGTTTCTGCAGAAACTTACAGCATTTTTCTTTAACAACGTCGACATTTACATTTTATGTGGCGTAAAAAAGTCACATAAACCACTCGAAATCCGATCAGAGCATTCAGACTGAAACGGGTTTCCAGAAATGCGAATTGAATTGAAATTGAAATTTGAATTAAATGTAGCTCTAAACGGATTTGTAAAAATCGCATTTCATGTGATTTTTTTGCCGTTCACACTTGCTAAATCTGATCGGATTTCAATCAGATATGCACAAAAATCGGATTTGGACTGACAGTCTGAACGTAGCCTAAGAGCCAAGGAATCATAAAGCCCTAAATGACTTAGTGTCCCTGTTAATGCAATGATATAGTGCTGTAATGCTTGAATGTGTCAGTGGCAATCCCAGTGTGATTCTACTTTAGAGTAGTTGGTGGTAATATAGTGATATAGTGCTATAATGCCATGCTCATACTCTCATTGCACACACAGCGTTGGTGCGTTTGTCCCCTCTCAATGCCGTAGGGGTGCTGGAGTGGCCGTTCTGGACTAAGCTCATCGTGGTGGCGGTTGGCTTTGTTGGAGGACTCATCTTCATGTACATTCAGTGCAAAGTCTATCTGCAGCTCTGGAGGAAGCTAAAGGCTTTCAACAGGATCATCTTTGTACAGAACTGCCCCGAAACCGTCCGCAACGGAGAGAACAGGCCGCCCCCGGTCACCCAGAGCAACGGCACGCACGGGGCAGTGGAGGTTCCCGTACCTCAGACACAAACTAACACAGGAGGTGTGGAGGTGACTCCTGTTTGATCATGGATGCTTGGTGCCCTGAAAAGGGCTCCTCTAGGTGTATTTGACCAAAGTGATGTGATTTACATAAAATAACAAAAGCACTTTTTATTTTCCCTGTAGGTGGATAACATTATATAAGATTTCATAGATGTATATGAAATTAAAACATTAATTATGTGGAATGATGTCATTTGTTATGACGAGGTGTAAAAACATTATCACATATAATCATACCCCATATCCATAATTAAATAGTATAATAAGGGATTTCCCTACCATCTGAGCCATTCAAGCTTGAACAACCCTCATGTTTTTTGCGAGTCCGCAGGCATATGTTATTGCATTTTGTTTTTTACAATTGCTAGGACACATTTCTCAATACTTTGGTCTTCACAGTTCTCCTAAGCAACTTTCAGCTTGGCACAGCAGTTCATTTCACGTTCAAACTGCACTAAAAGTACCAAAGCACTTTATACACGTATCAATCAAGGCACTCTTCAGAAATCACTCATAAAACAACAACCTAAAAAATGTTTTCTTTTGTAAAATACAAGAATGACAGGTATCTACCGTTTAAAAGGCTTTCTGCAAGCAATGATAAACGATCCAACGTTTAGCCCACATAGATGCTGTTGTGCTGTACTGTGTGAAGACTTTTGAAAAAGTGACTCAAGTAATGAGAAATGTGTCCTAAGTTGAATAAAAAGCCCTGTCCTATAACCTACATATACGATTACTGGTTAGATTCAATCAAAATAATGAAGAAATTCTTATATTCGTACCTTGTTCTGAAGTGTTCTCTCCTGCGCCGTAGATTAGCGAGAGCTCTGTGACCTCTAAATGTGACCGAGAACCAGAGGTGAACATGGCAGTTACAGCAGTGATTATTCAAGTCAAGGAACCCGTCTTAAACCAATCCTCTTTAACTTTGGCTCTCAACTCAGTTGTCTTTCCTCCAGCTGAGTTCTTGGATCAGGGAGTCACCTTACAAAGGAATAGAGTTAAATTCAAGAACCTAAATGAACCAAAGATGTGTTACAAACTAGGGAACAGACATGCATTGATAAATAGCTTGTATTCTTTTATCATGTTATCACATTTACTTCATTTTCAGTGATCTGTGTAAAGACCGGTTGTAAATTGTTGACCGATTCTGTGACATAAATGTGTATTATTTTTTCTAGATATATTTATTTTGTTTATAGTTTGTTTACAGTTGGCAAGGGAGGGACCGTCCATTCATTTACCTAACAGTTTCCTTTCAATTCTATTCTATGGGTGAAATTAAGATACATTTTTGATTATAGGCTTAGGCTTAAGAGTATGATTTGGTTCAGGGTTAGTTGCATGTAATTATTAATAAATTGACTGTTATTACTATAGTAAGTACATGTAACAAAGACACTGAAAATAAAGTGTTACTCATTCTTGCTTTATCTGACTTGCCAAAAAAAGTCTAAAAATAGTTCAGTCTATGAGAAATGAATGGTTACTTATGGAAACTAGGATTTGTTTTCCTCAATGCATCATTTACTGAGCCACTGGATCTATATAGGTTTTTTTGTTAACTTTGCTCTTTTTAAAAACTTATGCAGCTTTTGGGGGGATATGTTTTGAAGCGTATGGAGGAGAATAGCGGTAATTTATTTGCAAGAAAGATTTGTTAATATGCAGGTTTGGAGGTAATCATGTTTTGCTGAGAACGAATTCAACAAATTTTACATTTTTGTATTTTGTGATTTTCTGCAGTGATGATCTTGATATATTAAAATAAAAAAAATATATATCATTAAACACCCCCAGGGGCATGTCAGGATCAAGTGAGATTTGGTGATCAACATCAGTGTTCACAACTCAAATGCACATTATAAAAGAAATGCACATTAGAAAAAAATCAGTCAGTGCAATAAACCAGTGAATGTATCAAACGGTTTCAAAGTCTGTTTATTTATGTATTAATAGTATTGTGTTACTTGAGTAACTCCCTTCCAGGCCTTCCTCACAACAAGACATTTTTGCAAGAGACCCAACACACACACTATGGCTACTAGTAAAAAGCACTAGCAGCACAAAACGCAAGGTCTTGCTCTTTCCGTCCTTGCACACAGCAAGTTGTCCATTACTCTACAGTAATCTGTACTGTAGTAGAGCTGCAGGATTTCACAGTACAGAGTATGCATCTTCCTCATTCTCTTCCTCCATGTGTTTCTCTTGTGAAACTGCAGACGATGTGCTGTCAGAGCGTTTGGCTGAGACCTTTCTCATCTTAATGTTAGGAAGTTTCTTGAGGTCACCGCTCCACTCTCTGTTAAACAAATGCGGCTTAATGTTACGAATTTGACATGGTTACAGTGTGGATGGGACATTCTACAAAAAGAATGTTTTAAGTAATAATTACCTGAATATTTTCAGATGCTTAGAATTGATAATGTCAGGGATTTCTATAAAAGGGAAAAAAGACAGACGATTTTTAAACCACTATACTACAGCATGTTGTTGCCAAAGGTTAATAAAAGACTTTTTTTTTTACGTTACAAGCACAAGATGCAATACAGGATGGCAATAAAATTTATTATAATTTATCAATGCAGATCTTTTTTTTTTTTTTTTTTCATGTTCCCTCGTAATCTTTAATCAAAAGATTCTCATCTCATCTCTTCTAAGATGATGCGTTTACTGGCTTGTGTTAATATGATTTCACTTTTCTAACTTTAGTTAGTGTGTAATGTTGCTATTTGAGCATAAACAACATCTGCAAAGTTACAACGCTCAAAGTTCAAAGCAAAGGGAGTATTTCTTTTAAAGAAATAGCTTTTTAAGGACTACAACAAACGGCTGGTAGGGACTACACGACATTCCTCCCGGGTTATTGACATCACCAACCCTAAAATTTACATAAACCCCGCCCCCTGAACACGATTTATAGATTATCAAGACAGAATATGCTAATCAATGACTAGATGATAACTACACATAAGCTACATAAATTCACCAACTAACCATTCAGAAATGTTGTCTACATGTTGTCACTTCTTCTTGAGTCTCTCCATCTTTCTGACTTTGTTTGAACATAAAAGGCTAAAAGTTTTTGAAATTTTCAGTGTGTGTCTGTGTGAGGTAAAAGGACACAAGCTGTTGTAGCTCTGCCCTTTGTGCTGGGAGCAGCAGCTCATTTGCATTTAAAGGAACAAACACAAAAACAGTGCGTTTCTGCTCACCCTAAAAAAGTGACAACTTTAACATGCTATATAAACATATCTGTGGGGTATTTTGAGCTGAAACCTCACATACACACTCTGGGGACATCAGAGACTTATTTTACATTTAGTGAAAAGGGCATTATACCACCCCTTTAAAAACGAAGGGTTGACTTTGAATCAACAAATAAAAGTATTTTTTATGCATGGCTTGAGAACGCACATTTTTGCTCTAAAGTACTGACCTTAGACAAGCATTATTAGTATGATTTTTTGTCAATTTTATACTAAATATTTTAAACTTGTTTTTGAGAAATAGTGTCCAACTAATGCAAGAAACCATTTTATTCAAGCTGTTTTAACATTGCTCTCATAAAAGTACTGTAAGGCAAGAAACAATGATAAAAGAGACCTTAACAAAAGTTCAGGAGAATGTAGAAAACTCACCAAAGCCAATGCCTTCATACTGAGCTCTCTCTCGCTCTACTGTTTGATTGATGATAGCTTCTCTAGATCCATGCTGACGACCCTGTCGTCCTTTAATACTGTTCGCTAACTCAATCTGCTCCAGCTCTCCATCAAACCGGTGAAGGTACCTGAGGAGGAGGATATCTTATTTAAACCAAGATTATTCTCACTGTACAGCTAACATTTCTAAAACGAGGACAGTGCGGTTTATGAACGTTACAAGTTATAACAGTTTGCTTGGGAGTAGCTGTACCTCTCAATTATTTCACAAGCATCACGTTTGGTGTATTCTAACTTGTCAGGGTCCAGTTGGCTTTGGAACCACGAAAGTTTTTCACCTGTAGAAAATGAGTGAAGACATGTGAAGACATCAAAACTTTGGCTTACGTTCTGACAAGGTTCTCTCGAACTCGAAGTTATGAACAAACGTTCTACTCCAATAACGTTAATAGAACGTCCGTTCAAAATTATCTGGTCTTTAATGACGTTCTCTGAACGTTAGCACAAAACGTTATTTATACATCATTCATGGAACATTTAAAAGTAACGGTTATACAATGGTTGCAAAATTACGTTTTTTCTGACGTTCACATGACCAATAAAAAAAACTAACTGGACGTTTTGAAAGCTCCTAGACTTAGAACTAATCAGAAATTTCAGAAATAATGTTATCATAGCTTAATGGGAACGTTAGCAAAACGTTCTTAGAACGGGGTAACATTGCGGTATACTGACAATTTGTCAATGTCCTTTCGCAAATCAAGCTTTCGCAAAGGCAGAGCAAAAAAAAAGAAAAAACTACTTACCAATCAAATTTAGACGCTGTGCCTTCTCACCCTTTGACCTAGATGTGGTTAATCAAATATTACATTTACAAGTGTAACAATATAAAAATGTACCGTGGCAATACAAACTATTTTTGAATCTTTCAATTCCCCTTTAAATGAAATACACGTACTTTTCTTTCCTCTCTTGTTTGATGGCAGCTCTTGCCAGATATGCAGCTTTTCTGCTATATGGGTGAATAGCCTTCTTCTCCACCTGTCCCTTAGCTTTTACTGCCTTCGGCTGAAATGAGAATACTAATTGTTAAACACACAATTCTAAAAAGTAGTTCTTATTTAAACAAAGGGTTTAACTAAAAACGTAAGTTACCATATTAACTGATGTATGAATGTTTATCACACGTGTGACGTATGGGGGGAGGTTTAAGGGACGGACCACTGAAACGGTTCGACAGTATTTTTGTTCCGTGTATTACATACATTTGTCACGAGTTCCGCTAAGATTATTTAATATATCAAGATTCTTTATTCACATAATGAAAATGGTCAATGTTGTATTACGTTTTTTTTTTTTTTTTTTTACTTATTTCTTACACACTTGTGAAATTAATTTGGTGGAACTCTGTTGAAAAAAAAAAATCAAAATGTTGTTTGTATAATTTTCCAACTGCATGGCCGTCTTTTGCTTTTTATTCAAATTACTATTTTATATTAATTGTATATGCCCGTTGTCAATAAAAAAACAAACAAAAAAAAAACACTTTATCTTTATAATTTGCTCATTTTTTTTCTATTTCACCTTTCTCTTATTTCGTCATTTTTCTTTATTATTTTAAATTCATTTCATTAGTTTTTTCTCGTTAAAGAGGTTATAATTCCATACTTTTTTTTTGAGAGAACAATATTATGTATTGAAGATGTTGTCTATTGCTACCATATTCTCGATTTATATCATCCATTTAATTTAAACTGAATGCTATATTTTAATGGAAATAAGAAACTTATGTGCAAATGACCAAAAAGAAAGTAAGAAAGAGGAAAACACTTTAGGCACGTTAAGCACGTTCTGCACGTGCCGCCTGTGAATCCGTGTCCACTCAGCAGAGAGCGCGCGTGGGTTTTTGTCAGTCTTCTGTTCTTGGTGTCTCAGCTGAGCTGCTGCATGTCACATGACTCCATGATGTGGAAACGGGAATCCCAGAGTGTGTTGTGTTTGTGAAAAATAGAGCGCGAGCATGCCGACGCTGCTGCAGAAGCTCTTCAGCAAGAGAGCCGTCGGTAACGGCAGCGCCCGGGACTGCTCGAGGGGAGCGGAGCAATGGTAAGACCATTAGCACGCAAATATACTACACACACAGCTATCTATGGATATACAGTCACGAGCTCCTCGCACCTGCACGCGCTCTGTGCATGCAGCGCGTGCCAGTCTGAGCGCTTTATATGACGCTCACTGTCAGCTGACCTCTCTGCGGCAGACAGCTGTTTCTTCTGCAATAAAGAGTAGAGGTTTGTGCAAATATGTACGAGTTTATGGTCACCATTGTGCCACCCCTTCCAGGCCGTAGTGTTGATCTATGTGTTAACGGTGTTGTCACACACGAGTTCTGCGTAGTGCGCGTCCCTGTCAGCTGATCCCGAGTCCACGTTATGTAACTCGTCCGGAGAATTTGCTTGCACAATTCTTGCTAGTTTTGACACGTACATTTATGGCTTCTGCTTTGTCTTTTCTGTTGGTTCCTTTATTCTAGTCAGAGTGGGTGGACAGCGGTTTTTATGGGTAGAAAGTTCAAATTTTTATTTGTATAATTTTACAAATGTATGGTCGTCTTTTGCTTTTGATTCAAATGACTATTTTATATTCCTTTTGCACTTTTCATTATATATTACATAATTCAATATACCTGTTGTCAATAAAAGAGGTTTTATTGGGTAGAAAGTAAAAAAGCATGCTGGTAAATCTGTCATATTTCTGGGTGCCTGCTAAATTGAAATTAGAGGAAAAAGACGTCTATATCAAAGGGCTATAGGAATTCTAAGGAAAAATATAGAAGATCTAGGAAAAATAAGTAGTCCAGTGACACCTGGGGATGATGAAAAATCTTAAAAATGTAAAATTTACGCATTTTAGAAAAAGGTCAAAATCACCATGAAATCACAATTTTTTTTTATGGAATATTGTAGTATTTATTATAAATGACTTAAAGGGATATTTCACCGCTGGAAAGATTAATGTGTATTTAAATTGGGTCATTTATGTAGTAGAAATGTGAAATTATTTTAGAAATTGGTGCCTTCTAGACTGAGAAAAGCCAGAAAATGTATTTTTGGCTTATATGGATGAAAGACAACAACTCCCAGAATGCACTTGCTTCGCTGCCCTACGAGGCCACTCCCAAGCCACGCCTACCGGTTACACAGGGCAGTATCGGAAGAAATGATACAACTAGGCTACTAGTTGACTCGAAACTGAAAAGATGCGGTTTTATCGTGAGATCCCCCTATGGGCGGGTTGAAAACATGTGGAACTAGCTCCTACTACTGGCTGTAGACTCTCGCCTCTGGCCAAAAAAGCCTCCTATGACGCAAAATGAATTTTTTTTTCCAGACACACAATACAGAAATCTCTCGTCTCAGGGGGACATGAGGGAGGGAAGCATGGTCATTCGAAAAAAACTACTACCGTGTTTCTACTGACACAAAGCTTAATGCTAATCGGTTATATTAAAGAATGTCCTGGCTCTTCCAAGCTTTATAATGGCAGTGAATTGTTTCTCTTTTGAAGTCCAAAAAAGTGCATCTATCCATCATAAAAGTGCATCTAAGTGCTCCACACGGCTCCGGGGGGGTTAATAAAGGCCTTCTGAAGCAAAGCGATGCGTTTGTGTTAGAAAAATATATTCATATTCAATATATTCATATTTAATGCGTTACAAAGTAAAATTCTAGCTTCCAGCCAAACAGCCATACGCAAATATATACGGCGCTATATGCGCCTAATGTGCCCTTAAGCAACTTGTGATGTCAAGAAGTATCGTAGTGTGTCATGGCGTAGCGTAAATATCAGCAGTACGTTGCATTACTCGTACTCGTAAAGTTGCGCTTTACACTTCAGTGGAATCCGTATGCTCGTTTGGCCGGAAGCTAGTTATTTTAGAGCTAGTTATTTTACTTTATAAAGTTTTAAATATGGATATTTTTCTTACACAAACCAGGCTTTGCTTCAGAAGGCCTTTATTAACCCCTCAGAGCCGTGTGGAGCACTTTTATGATGGATAGATGCACTTTTATGGACTTCAACCTGGACAACCTGTCACTCACATAAGATCAGCAATAGCAAACCTATGGACCTTTATGGACTTCAAAACAGAAACAGCAATTAACTGCCACAACCATCCAACGATCCAATCAATTCCCGATGGACAAAATCAAGTCCCGTCCCACTTTTTTTGTTTGTTCCAGAAGCCCTTTCAATCAGACATCACAATATGAAAGAAAAGACTATTGCAATTTCCATTTCATGGCGACTTTAAGTTCTTCATCACAAACCCTTGGATCTAATAAGAAATTAGGTCCACTGGGTCAGTGAGATCAAAATATAGTAGTACTTCCATGTGAAAAGCTGTCATGCTTTAAGTAGAGCTAATTCCTCACTTTAAACTACAATTATAATTCTTTAATAATGTTAAGCTTTAGCCAAAAAAAAAAGGCATTATTTTATATACTGTCAATTGTCTAACATACGTTTTTTATCGGTAATGCAATATTATGGACTATCATGGCATTATCGCATGACAATTCTGCAGTTTTTTAGCAGAAAGTGACCCCGTGTACTATGGAATGCCAAAGCTGCTGAAATAAGAAATAAATAAATATACAAAGAAATGTAAAAAAAAAAAAAAAAATTGTATTTATACTTTTATTTCCTTATGTATAATTGTATTTATACATTTATTTATTTACACTTATATTTTATTTCCACATTTATTTATTTGTATATGTATTTATGTCTACATTTATTTATTTACACATTTATTTATACATTTCTTTGTCCATACAGTAATGAGGACATTTTTATTTTTATAAAGAAAGTGTTATTACAATAGTAATAATTCTCATTTTGTTTAATATATTTATTTAGTAGGAGTAATAATAATCATAAATATTATTAGTCATTTGATATATAAGGACAAAAATTTGGGCCAAATTGTGCAGCCCTACAAGCAGGCAAACCTGGTGTTCTTTATAATTTTTTTTTTTTGTATTTTTTTTGTATTTTTTTTTTTTTACAATTTAAAATTAATCGCATTTAAATTTAATTTTTAACCAGAAAAGGCGCAATTAGATTTTTTCCCCAAATCGTGCAGCCCTATGAAGTACCAAATTCAGTATACAGTTTGTTAATAAGATATAGGCCTACTATGTACAAGAAAGTAGATGACCCCAGAATATGAGCGCAAAGTGTAAAGCTTCACATTTTTGGTTGACAAATCAGATGGAAGGGGTGTGCAAAGAGGTGTCCAACCACTCACACACCTCTTGCATTTAATTTGGTCACACCACAAGGTGTCACTGTGGCCTCAAAGCTTTGCTCTTGCCACTCTGAGCTCGATTGCTATGTCTGAAGTAAAACACCCCCACCCCTCATTAACAAATGGACAAAAAAGTGTAAATAAATAAATGTAGACATAAATACATATATAAATAAATAAATGAAAAAAAGTATAAATACATTTATTTTTACATTTCTTTGTATATTTATTTATGTATCTATTTATTTATTTATTTATATATGTATTTATGTCTACATTTCTTTGTATTTATTAATTTATTAATTAAAAAAATTATTAATTTTGAAGGTCTAAAACAAAAGAAAAGAACTGTGAAGGAATCTCCCACTAATGTAATCACCTTCCATTTACTTCCACAGCCACTGCTCAAGATTTGCCTATTTGCGGAATTGATTTAGGTAAGAATCACTGGATTAACCAAAATACGGATATATATCATTTGACAGGGAAATAAATAGTTTTCGCAGAGTAACATTTTGTTAACACAAAGCAGTGAGCTGAGAAATGTGCTCTTAAATTAATTTTTTTTTCAGTTTTTTCATTAGAAATATAAATATAATTCCATCCCGACAGGTCTAAAATATAAACGCTTATAATAGGCTTACCATATGAATCAGGGCAAGAAAAAAAAAAAGAAATGATGAAGGAATGATGATGTATTTACTCATTATTTAAATTTTGAACAAAAATATTACACAGTATAGACTACCTTTAATTTTTTGTTTAATGTTTTTGTTCATATTGTCTTCTGACATTCTTATAAGTTAGGCTTTTTTTTATATTTAAATTTATCTTTAAATTATTTTTAGTTTTTGTCATTTTAGCTTATTTCAGTTAGTTGCTATATGTTTTTCATCTAAGATTTATACTTTTTTATTTCAGCTTCATTTCAATCATTTTGTTTTTAATCGTTAATAAATACAACAGTTCACCTAGTGGCGTTGATGCAGCATAGTGCAAAAGTTTTTAATAATGGGTGCCATTGTAGGAATGCGCTGTTTGCAGTCAGTCAGTTTATTCTGCGAGTGAAAGTATCTCCATAACGCTCTAACATTGGATAAAGTATTATTCTGCTGGTCATGTGATTTCAAAATGTCAGCCTCCATGTAAAAAAAACTGTATTTAATAGGCTACTTATGACCTTCTTCTTTTTTTGTGGAAAAATTCCATAGTGAAACCTTACTTTTTGAAAATGTTCACTCTTTGTGTGGGGGTGAAGCATATGACTGACCGAATATGTGTTGCAACATGCATTCTTAGTGTAAGAAAAGGGTACATGTTAGTTTGTTTGCTGAGGTTTGCAACTTTGGCCAGTGAGAGTGTCCTATGACTGTTTGGATCACATGCTTTGTGAGAGGGTGTGTGAGTGTGTGTATGACAGTCATGTGACGTTAGAGCTGTATTCAGTTTGTCATCAGATAGATATGGGTAGAAACCCCTCAGTCTCTGACAACATGCCACCCAAAAACATCTCTCTCTCTTTTCTTTGTCTCTCCATCTGAATCTTTCCATTATTCGAATTCATCTTCTTTTAATTTCATAAATGCCGTTTGATTTGGAGAACTTGCTTCTAGACAAAGTAAGAACTAATTTTTTTTAGGAGAACCGGATGAGCATGCCTGTATGCACACACACACGCTCTCTCTGTAGTGAATTGAGTGGAATACCTTTGAAGATGAAGATTAAGAGTCTCAAGAAAACCATCGCAAGGGGGTTGTTCATTCCAGAGGATGCTTCACGGAACAGGTACACCAAGTGTGTGTGTGTGTGTGTGTGTGTGCGCTTTTTCGGCCACTATACAAATATCATAACATCTTTGTTTGCGAATGAGAGGAATCTGATCCAAATCTTTTTGATTTTAACTTTGGTCAATACCTGGCCAGTATGTGCTTGCATCTGCATGTGTGAAACATGTATTCTTAAAGGGGTCATATAATGCCATTTTTGTACAAGCTAATATGATTCTTTAGGGTCTAAATTCAAAGTTTGTAATATACTTTAATTAAAAATGCTCATTAGTATTGTAAGAAAACACTCATTTTACCTGAGATGGGGGAAAACATATAAGAAGATATAAAAAAAAAAACACTGGATGTATTTTTATCATTTTATGATGGTTGTGTACAGGCACTGCCAACACACATTTCAGTACAATCAACTTGTAAAAGTGCATGTACCATTATATGACCCCTTTAAGGCATTGTTACACAGCCGAGTTAAGGCTTTTAAGCAGACTCTGTGGCTTCTCAACTTCTATGTTAAAAATAAACCAACACACAACATGTAAAATATGCATCTTTGACCCACCTCAACCCCCTAATATCAGTCTGTTATGATGCTGTTATGATGCTGCTTTGCTTCTGTCTAAATGAAATGCAGCATCAGAGCAGCCTTAAACTGAGTACATATTAGCATATATTTAAATAATTTGCAATCTAATGTATACATATTTTTTATTTAAACATGTATGAATAATATAGATAAAATATTTAGATTTTCCTCATGCTTATTTTTTTTCATATCCATTTTCATGTTTATATATTGTAATTTGTAGTTATATCTAAATTCATATTTCACATAAAACATTAATTTGATGAACATCTTTTTGAACTGTAATATCTTGCATTGCCTCTGTGCAGCATTAAACTGTCTGTGTAAATTTATCTTTTTGTGGTATATATGCCACTTGCGATACATGCAGCTTATGTGCTGTATTAATCCTTTTATGCTTGATCTTGAAGCAGTAATGTTGACGTGTGAAACATGGCCGAAATGTTTATTGTATATATTTGTATAAACTAGCTACATTTTAGTGTAAATCTGTGTATTAGTGGACTGGTATCTCTTACTGCCTTCTTCACTGCTGCTGAAGCTGCTTGATGTGTGACCTTTGCTTTGAGTGCATGAGGCTGAGGGATCGCGGATTTATAGAATTTGTGAATGAATGTTCCAGTTCAGCTTTCTACACGCAGCAGATTTCAGTCAGCCAATCTGAAATGGTTCTAGTTGTCAATCAGTGAGATCTCAGTGTGTGTTTGTGTGTTTGTGATCATGTGACACAGCTAGCGGTTGCTGATCATGTGATCTGAAGTATCAGGAAAATCCAAAAAAGGATGCATCAAGGCTAATTTATTATTCTTTTTTGCTTTTTAAAAGTGAATTAGTTAGATGTTTGTGTGTATGGGTTTAAGGCCAAATGGTTGAAATTGTCCTCACAAGCATTTTAATATTTCATAAATAATTTTTGTTTTAAATCTAATAATGTAAACAGGTTTCTGTGAGAGTTAGGTTTAGTATATGGTATTATCTTAGTATGAAAACCATTGTATCTATGAGGAGTGTTACTAATATAACTTCTTGGGTCTGTGTGTGTGTTTGTGTGAATGTGTAGTGGCAGTACCACCCCAAGCAAGTGTTTTTCTCTCCCTCCTTCCTTCTGTCTCTCTCTTATATACTGGCACACACACTCAGGCAAAGTCTTAGTAGGAGAGGATAAAGAGAGCCTGTGCCCTCCGTGTGTGTAAGTGTGTGTGGGATAAAGGGGGCCTGTGCATAGCAGTGTATTGTTCAGCAGCTGGGTTAGAAAGGACTGAGCAACATATCTTCTA
This sequence comes from Abramis brama, assembly GCF_963993115.1. Lineage (NCBI taxonomy): Eukaryota > Metazoa > Chordata > Actinopteri > Cypriniformes > Leuciscidae > Abramis > Abramis brama. The sequence goes on along the minus strand of NC_139964.1, from coordinate 53,511,244 downwards.
ACACACACATACACACTCACATTAACACTAAGCAGTCCATATACAAAGTCCGTAAGCTCAACGCAAACAGACATATAGTGATTGCCAACTCGCACATGGACACTGATATAACAAACATCATCACTGCATCATCTACGCAACCAGAGAGAAGGGGCGCTGCCGACACCATGCGTGCGTGCGTGTGTGTGTGTGTGTGTGTGTGTGTGGGGGGGGGGGGGGGTTCGTGTGACTTGTGCACTCAGAGCCCGGACAAGCGGAGATGGAGACGGTGTGCCTGTGTTTTCCTTTGTTAGACTGTGGTGATCTTTTGATGTTTAATAGAAGAAACATGCCACTGCGTGAATGGTCCACTTTCTGTTCCTTCAGCTGCTCTCTTGGCCAGTTTCGGGCTTCTTGTGGTTGTTATTCATATCTATTTTGGATGTATATGTAGTGCTTAGAGACTGGAAATGAGTGTCTGATCACTTATCATACACCAGGATGGAAAGCAGGTAGGATGTTTGTATTTGTGTAAAGGAAATTTATTTTTGCTCGTTTAGGTATGGTGCAATTAAATGCTTTATTGAAAGTTCTTGCAGTTTTATGGTTTAAATGAAAGGAATAGTTCACCCAAAAATGAAAGTTGTAATTATTTACTTCCAAAACAACACAAAAGGAGAAATTTTGAAGAATGTTCACGCTTCTCTTTTCCTATGTGAATTCAGGGAATGATTCAGTGTACAGGGATCTATATAGCACTATATACGTGTACACCAAATGACTGATTTGGTATATTCCAAGTGTTGTGAAGCCATACGATAGCTTTGTGTGAGGACAAAAACTAAATGTACACTACCATTTAAAAGTTTTGGGTCAGTGCAATGTTTTTAAAAATAAATGAATACTTTGCTTTATCAGGGATGCATTAAATTGATTAAAAGTGACGGTAAAAAAAACTTTAATATTGTTACAAAAAGCAATTTCAAATAAATGCTGTTGAACTTTCTATTAATCAAAGAATCTCAAAAAAATATCACTGTTTCCACAAACATATTAGGCAGAAAAACAGTTTTCAACATTGATAATAAGAAGAAATGTTTCATTAAATCAGAATATTTGAATGATTTCTGACACTGAAGACTGGAGTAATGATGCTGAAAATTCAGAATTGCATCACAGCAATAAATTACATTTTAATATTACAATAAAAATATAATTTTTCATAATTTTACTGTATTTTCTGTTTTTGAATGTTTTGACCACAATTACTTCTGTTTCTCTCTTTTTTTTTAGTTGGGCATCTGCAGAGTTTGATCTAGCTCAGATCAGGTTAATAGTGTATCAAGACTGTGAGAGAAGAGGGCGGCAGGTTCTCTTTGACTCCAAAGCAATACATAAACTGGACGCATCCGAGCCGGTAAGTTGCTAATGTGGTGTGTGTGTGTGGGGGGTGTCTATGAGCACTGTTTTGGGAGGAGTCACATGCTCTGTAATCCAGCTTGCTTGGATCTCATGACAGGTGTGACTGCTTGGCTAACTGGGTCAAAGTATTGCTTATGAGAGTGAGCGTATGGTTTGGATCTTGGATTAGTATGGCTGTTTACTGACTTTTGATTTTAAATGAAAAAAGTTTTGGTTTAATTTTTTGGGGGTGTAAATTATACACTTTTCACATCAAGGGTGACATGTCATGAGAATTCAGGCTTTTCATTATCTTTAAAAGTAAAAAAAAAAGGGTCCATTGCAACCATACTGTAACTGTTATTGTTACTCTTCAATAAATAAAAATGTCAGTGTCTATTCAGTGTTTGTAAACTTGGCCATCCAGTCATGATGAGATAAAAGAAGGACATTAGTAGATGCTGTTCAAAAAAAAAAAAAAAAAAAAAAAACCATACCATAAGAATAAAATGTGGGAAACTTGGGATTATTCTTGACTGTGTAACACCTGCCGCTCTGCATGTCCTTCTGAAGGATCCCATCTTTAGGAAAGTACGGCTGAAGTTTTTCTTAATGATTTATTTATAATTTTATGATGCACTCAGGGTAAGAGGGGAAAAAAACAACAATAAAGAAAGCAAAAGGTAAGTAATGCTGAAAAAAAAAAAAAGTATATATATATATATATATATATATATATATATATATATATATATATATATTATACTCAATAAATGAAAGTAAAACACTGTCCCTAAACACATCAGTCTTACTCTGACCTTAACAGTTTGTGCAGCACTTTTCTGCACAGATTGATTTAGGATAGTGTTACAATGTAATTTGCAAAGAGGCTATTAAGGAAGGAAAAGATTCTTAATTCACATGCAAAGAAAATTTGTCAGAAAAGATAAAAGTTAAGACTTTTTAGCAAAAAGGAAAAACCCTTAAGTAGACCTTAATTATTTACTGCAAAAGTTTAAACTGATGTGTAAACTGATTTTTCATCCCAATATGCATACTTTATTTTCACTGTTGTAATATTGAGTTGAAATTTCCTAAATCAAAGCTGAATTTCTTAAATCAAAGCTGTATTTTTCATGTCAACACATCTATACTCATGCATCTGGACAGTTGTTATTGAATGTCTCTGACTCTCTCTGAACAGAGTGTGATTTATTGTCAGTAAGTTGTCACATGATTGGTCTGTTTATTCAGCTCTTCAGCTTTTGTCACAAGGAGAGAGAGACAGAATAACAGTGTGTGTGCGAGTGTATTGCTATAGAATTGTGTCTCATGGTGGAATATTACGCTGGCAGATTTCCATATCATTGATTTCCTTGTTTGTTATTATTATTATTATTATTATTATTTATCTCCACATTATTGCACAACATAATTTCTGTGAGAAATAGGCTTAATTTTCTAGTAGAGCTGCACAATTCTGGATAAATGGAGAATCACGATTTTCTTTTTCTTTTTTTATTTAGAGATCACGTTTCTCCCAAGATTTTGAGTAGACAACTAAACAATATAACATGTAATTTACAAGAGGTTCTGACAAAATGTTAATTGCTGCAGTCTATTAAAAAAATATATCATTAATTTGAATAATTTTTTTTTAATCAGTTTGAATGAATGATTCAATGACTCACTCATAAAAGACTTCACTTGTTTCATTACTGGTGAATAGGGCTGCACGATAGCAATGACTTGCGATATCTGAATGATTTTAATAGGTTACTTCAAAAAGTTGCGAAAAGTCAAAGTTTTAGGTCGACGCATGTAGCAAAGAATAGACGGCATGCGACTGTTACTAACGTGTGACTTGCTTGAAGTTAAAGAGCCCCTATTTTGCTTTTTCGAAATATTACCTTTCATGCAATGTGTAGTGTAGTGTCTGTGTCTGTGTAAACAATGTAATGTAAACAAGCTGCAAAGTTGTGAAGCCAAAAGTGCATAATAAATGATCGTCTCTCAAAAGAAAGAATCGACTCTGAACCGCCTAAACGAGTCGTCAGTAATTCAAATCTCACTTCGTTATGGCTACATGTCACTGGGTAACACATTTGCATAATACCCGCCTGTCTTCATTGGCTGCCCGTGAACAACGTCTACAACATGCAATGTATATTATGAGAAAATGAAAGCGTTTTTTGACCTTTGATGCATTGTAAACCTGTCGTAGGAGACCTCCAAAACAAAATTAGGTAGTGGAAAAAATGGCAATTTTTAGACATGATTTGACAGTTTATTTTATTACATTTCAAAAAATCAAGGTGCACATCATACCTGACACCTACATGAATACTTTACAGTTGGTTTTATGACTGTAAGTCATTCTCTTAAAAATGCTATTGAAGTTAGAAACGTGTATACCAATGTCGTATGCAACTTCAGAGACGGTCCCTAAATTTGCGAATCTCGAACGTCCAATGTCAAGCCAACTTTTATGCCAGTATTTCACTGGGAAACGCTTAGCGTGAGTCTAATATTCTGAGTCTATCTGCTTGCCTGTGAAAAAGTGCGATTTTTCAATACTCTATTCTTTGAGGAATAGAAAGTTTTATTTCCTGGTGATAAGATTTATAAATTGAATGTTTAGCAACAATGTTTTACTGTTTACTTTTACTGTCACTTTTAATCAATTTAATGCATCCTTGCTGAACAAAAGTATTAATCTCTAAAAAGAAAAATAACGTAGTGACCCTAAACTTTTGAACGGTAGTGCTCATTAGTCCTTAATATGGATACCCATATTTTGTAGCAAATATCCCCTTGATTCTGTGATGACCTTAAAGATTGAGAGGCACAGTGTGATGTGGCCGATTGTTTCGTACATCTTACAGACTGCTGATGAAAACAAAACTCCCCCCAATCGGAGTGGTGCTTGCCATATCGGAGGCCAAGCAAATGAGAAAGACAAGCCTCCTACATATCAGGTTTGTGCAGAAAAACATTTATGCTCAGGCATTTAGTCAGTATCATGGAAATCCATTAGTCAAAAATCTTTTAGAAATTCTATTCATAAAATTCCAACATAAACTGTGTGTTTATGGCTACATAGAATACTTTGTCACATTTGACTTATATATGTATGTTCAGTATGACAGACCAGCTTCAGACGTGAATATGCTTGGAGAGATGATGTTTGGCTCAGTTTCCATGAGCTATAAGGGTTCAACTCTTAAAATTCACCACATTCGGTGAGTATTTAATGTAAATGTAATATATTTCACAGGAATTAGGGCCTTAGCGGTGTGTATGCGAGATAACACTGTAATATTGTGTATGTGACAGGTCTCCACCGCAGCTGATGGTCAGTAAGGTTTTTTCTACCCGGTTTGGCAGCAGCACCTCTGGAAGTACAAATACGTACGTCTCTTTCCTCTCACCTGTAATCCGCTGCTTCATGACTCTGCTCTCGATCACTCATTGTCTCTATTTTTTTAAAGGCTGCAAGACAGTTTTGAGTCAATGAGCCAAACTTTTCACACCAGCAGCATAGGTAAGATAAGTACAAACACTTCTACTTTATTTGTTATTTTGTCACACTCTGTTCCAAAACCTAGTGAGCTACCGAGTGCCTACATAGGCAGCAATTTATAGGTTCGCTCCTATCAAAAAAGCTGTTCTTATTTATGCTGTTTCCCGAGTTTTAAGGCAGCATTCCATGTACCTTTCACAAGAACAGTCCCAGAATACACTGCAGCAAGCTCAATGAAAAAAACAACAACAACCAGGATGACAGATGACAGAGAAATGCTGATCATTTAATTTAATTTTATTCAACTCTGAAAAAGAATGATTGAAAATAGTTAAATGTAGTTAAGAAGGATTATTTTTACCCAATATTTATCTGTGTTGTGTTTTTTTATGCTTAGAGTTTTGAGCAGTTTGGTTTCTAATATATATGCAGCATGGCAGCTCATGGTTTCGGAACAGCACTTTCATCTGTTTATTTTCTTAAATCTTCCTCTGATTTTCACCCAAACATACCGTTTCTCAACATGGCCATATACCACTCTTTTTAGGAGTTTGCCGTGTACCTAGCGCTCCTATGCTCTGCCTGGCTCGGAGCGCATCTTTCTTTGCAGGTTTGTGTGGAATGCTGAATCAGCGTGAGCATGTGTTGATCTCACATTCACAAACACTTTAGCTATGTTTCATTTTCTGCTGTGTGTCTTCTCTGACTATTTAGCCTTTGATTGATTTTAGGCCCCTCACATAATGCACTTCCTCTGCCTTTGGCCCTGTGTTACACCTGGTATTAACATACTTGGGTGATACGATCACAACAGCGGAGACAGAATGCTATTTACACCTGATGCTAATATGCATCTCATATTACCACAATGTGGTTTGTGATCGGATCACAAATATTTTTCACCCTGTTTACATCTGTATTTACAGCTGTACACTTGTGATTGGATCACTGAAATGGATGTAAATACCAAGTGTGAACAGAGTTATTATGGGTCAGCAGCATTGTTACAAATGAGACTGCAAGGTTTCTAGGTTACGGGCTTTATCTTCACGCTTTCAGATGGGTCCACACTTTTGCAGGTGTTGTGTGTGTGTGTGTGTGCGTGCAGGGGATACTAACCTGCATGCTCTCTTGAAAAGTGCTTGGGAACCCAAAACCTCCACCAAATCACCCACAATGTGAAGCAATGCGGACACACTTTATATTCTTCAGAATGCAGCTGAATGTGAGGGAATGTGTAATGACTCTCTTTTTCCAGCCCACAGTAATCCAGTGGACATGCCTAGCAGAGGACACAGTGAGGATGGAGACAGTGGCATTGCTCGCTCAGGTATGCACACATTTATAAAGTCAGAACATCCTTAATGCATTCTTGAATTGACCAAAGCATTATCACTGTATCATACCAGTTATCGGCCGATGTTAGACATATATATTTTTATTTATTGTTGTCAGTTGATAGTGGATATTTAATGGTGCATGCTCATTTTCTCTACTTTTACATTGATTATATTTTAAGATTTATTAATAATATTAATATAATAAATCTTGTAAATTATGTAATAAACTAAGAATTAAAACTTTTAGTTAAATGTAATCCTTACCCAGTTTCAAACTGAATATACTTTACATTATAATGTTGTGATGTCTACATTCGTGTGTAGCATTTAAAATGATTGCTTTTAGTTTTTAGTGTATTATTTGTAACTTATTTAGACAAAAATAGCATATAATGTTAACATTTGCCATTTATCAGTTATCCGCCATGACATGAAAGTAATTTCTTTGGCTTAAAGTAATTTATTAAGTATTATAACATTTTTTATTTGCTATCAGTAAAGTCGGCATGAAACGGAAGTTGTGACTGTCTTTTCTTTCCAAATTTTTTTTTCTTTCTTTTTTTTATTATGCATTTTCTTTCCGTATTGTAACATATATCTGAGTGACGGCTTCTTGAGCAAGAAAAAATTTATGGACTTAATTTTGTCCATCGGGAATTTATTGGATAGTTGTGGTTTGCTATCGCTGTGATCTCATGTGAGTGACAGGTCGTCCCGCCCTCACGCCAGTAAACACGTCATCAGAGAAGAGAAGAGATGTCGCTGCTAAAGGGAGGGAAAGTTATTTTAATCATAGGTTATGAGGGTAAATTATTAAAAAAATAAAATAATGATGTGCACAGATAAATCATTTATTAAGAAACACTGCAATATTCGATAATGTTTTATATATACAGCGGGGGAAATAAGTATTGAACACGTCATCATTTTTCTCAGTAAATATATTTCCAAAGCTGCTATTGACATGACATTTTCACCAGATGTTGGTAACAACCCAAGTAAGCCATACATACAAAGAAACAAACAAAAATAAGTTCAGAAATTAAGTTATGTGTAATAATGTGAAATGACACAGGGAAAAAGTATTGAACACATGAAGAAAGGGAGGCGCAAAAAGGCATGGAAAGCCAAGACAACTGCTGAAAACTTACAGTAATTAAAAAGCAATCCAGCCCCCTGTCAGTGGAAATTAATAACAGCTGGTTCAGTCCCAAATGATGGCCTATAAAAAGGTCTCATTGCCAAGGTGTCACACAAGACACATCTCATGATGGGTAAAAGCAAAGAGCTGTCTCAAGACCTTCGCAATCTGATTGTTGCAAAACATAATGATGGCATTGGTTATAGGCGCCATTCTAAGCTTCTGAATGGTCCAGTGAGCACTTTTGGGGCCATAATACGGAAGTGGAAAGACAATAATTTCACCATAAATTTGCCTCGACCAGTGCTCCTCGCAAGATTTCTGATAGAGGAGTGAAAAGAATAATCAGAAGAGTTGTCCAAGAGCCAAGGATCACTTGTGGAGAGCTTCAAAAAGACCTGCAGATAGCAGGTATTGTTGTCTTAAAGAAAACAGTAAGTAATGCACTACACTGCCATGGCCTGTATGCACGCTCACCACGCAAGACTCCATTACTGAAAAAAAAGCATGTTGAAGCTCATTTAAAGTTTGCTGCACAACATTTGGAAAAGCCAGTGAAATACTGGGAGAATATAGTGTGGTCACATGAGAGCAAAATTTAACTGTTTGGATGCCATAATACACACCATATTTGGAGGAGAAATGGCAGTGCACATTACCCTAAAAACACCATACAACTTGGTGTTGGCTCTTGGACAACTCTTCTGATTATTCTTTTCACTCCTCTATCAGAAATCTTGCGAGGAGCACTGGTCGAGGCAAATTTATGGTGAAATTATTGTCTTTCCACTTCCGCGTTATGGCCCCAAAAGTGCTCACTGGACCATTCAGAAGCTTAGAATGGCGCCTATAACCAATGCCATCATTATGTTTTGCAACAATCAGGTTGCGAAGGTCTTGAGACAGCTCTTTGCTTTTACCCATCATGAGATGTGTCTTGTGTGACACCTTGGCAATGAGACCTTTTTGTAGGCCATCATTTGGGACTGAACCAGCTGTTATTAATTTCCACTGACAGGGGGCTGGATTGCTTTTTAATTACTGTAAGTTTTCAGCAGTTGTCTTGGCTTTCCATGCCTTTTTGCGCCTCCCTTTCTTCATGTGTTCAATACTTTTTCCCTGTGTCATTTCACATTATTACACATAACTTAATTTCTGAACTTATTTTTGTTTGTTTCTTTGTATGTATGGCTTACTTGGGTTGTTACCAACATCTGGTGAAAATTTCATGTCAATAGCAGCTTTGGAAATATATTTACTGAGAAAAATGATGACGTGTTCAATACTTATTTCCCCCGCTGTATATATAAAAAACATAATTTGACCAGTCTTATTTGTCTTACTTGCTGATTTACAGACAAACGTAATAACGTAAATGTGCCTGTGAACTCCACTTTCCCATTCTGCAGCATCTCTGAGCAGTTTATTGGCCACTCCCCTACCCTCACCTGGCTCCTCCTTCAGCAGTGGCTGTGCCAGCAGTTACCAGCGGCGATGGCTCCGTAGCCAGGCCACCAGTCTTCAACATGGCCCCATGCCCCGCTGGTAAGTGGGAATCAATTTATGTTCCACAAGTAAGATATCAGAAGTTACAGTGGGCAGATAAGTTGGATGCATTTGTGTATGTGTGTGCATCAGGAGCACTGAAGAAATGTTCAACCTGTCTGACGAGAGCTGCAGCTCCAACCCTGCGATGATCCGGAGGAAGAAGATTGCCATCAGCATCATTATAAGCCTGCCAGAGAGAGAGGAGGAAAACCACAATTTTCAGGAATTTTTCTTCTCCCACTTTCCTCTGTTTGAGTCTCACATGAACAAACTCAAGACTGCCATCGAGAGGGTAAGTGTGATAGTGCAGGCGAGTTATTTGTTGTCATAGTAACCTATTTTAGCCAAATGTTCTAGTATTCATCTAAAAAAAATAAAAAAATTATAATAATAATTTTGTTTCATAAACAGTTATCATCAGAATTTAAAATGTCTGTTTAAATTCAGTTTTTTAGAAAAACATTACAGAAACAGCAAACGGGGCAAAAGGCCAAACAATCGTATTTTACAGACCAAAGAAAACCACCAACAAGGCTGATACTGGTTTATTATGCCAGCTTATACAGTTTTGATGGGTGGTTCAGAGCAAACTAATTTTAGTATGACCTTTATCAATCTAGTGGTGTTGCTTTAAAATTGAGATGCATGGAGAATATATTCTGAATAGGATTTTGAATCAAAATTGAACCACAAGGTGCCTAGTTTTATATTTTATATATTGCTTACCAATATTTATTTGATCAAAAATACAGTAAAACTAATATTGTGAAAATTTTTTCTATTTAAAATAACTGTAATTAAAATATTAAAATGCAATTCCTCCACTGTGGTAAAGCTGTAGGCTTTTCAGCAGGCATTACTTCAGTCTTGCAGTGTAGAAAAAAATGATAAATGAATAAGATTTATTTGAAATAGAATTTTCCATAGAAGGGGTCCTACTATGCTTTTTCACTTTTTCAACTTTAGTTAGTGTGTAATGTTGCTGTTTGAGCATAAAAATTATCTGCAAGGTTACAAAGCTAACAGTCCACTCCAAAGGGAGATATTTAACAGAATCCACTTTCCAAGACTTATTTGGACTACAACACATTTTTTTCCAGATTTTGCGAAGTCATAATGATGTTGCTGGGAGGATTCGCAGAGTAAAAATTTCATTGTACTGTGTAAGTCATAATGTCTCCACCCACGGAATATGCAAAAAAGTGTGAGGCCTGGTTGAGCTGCTGCTATGTCAAAGGGACGCTGTTTTTTCCACCCCTTTTCCAGAACTCATTTGTTTGACTTCCTAAGGCTGACAAACTTAAGAGTTCCTGAACATTTATAACCCCAACGTTTTTCTGTGTGCTGCACATTTTACGGAAAACAGCTTCCAGAAACTTAGAGAGTACAATGGAGGCTATATGCAGATTATGCACAGAAGCTCTCCTGAAACGGAGCAGTTCCCATTTTGTTGGGACAATCTGTTGTTTATGGATCACAACTTGTAAGTATGTCTTATAATTTGCAGTTGCGTTTTCTATTAACAGTTCCAATTATTAAGTTTTATGTTGTTGCAACAATGTAAACAAAGGGCACTCTGAAACGTCCTATGAAATCCGTGCTTGCAAAGTCCATGCATGAAATCCGTTCTGGACGATCCTCTTGTTTGTTAACATTCTCTGAATCAGGCTTGAATTGGTTTGAAGTGACACCATTCTTAATATTTACATCTGAGTAGAGCTCACGGTTATGGTAAGGGACGTGACATTTCCCGAACACACGCTAAACGCTGCCAATAACAAAACACTGGGCCAGCAGTATTTCGGAAGGAGGGGCTACATCAAAATCGGAGTGTTTGAACCAGACTGGGGAGAGAGGTGCTGTAATGTAAAATAATGTTTTTTTTTGTTTTTTTACAATCAAGCATAAAAGCATATTCTAGTACACCCCAAAAACAAAATCAAGACTTCATAAAAGGGCATAATAGGACCCCTTTAACGATGTAAATGTTTTTACTGCCACTTTAAATAATGATAATTTAAAGCATCCTTGCTGATAAAAGTATTAATTTCTTTCAAAAAAAAAATCTTGTATATTCTATTTGCATAACATTTAAACTTTACCTCAAAGTTCAAACTGTGTTTGATTGTTTTTCAGGCTATGATTCTGTGTAGAAGGATAGCTGAGTCCAGTCAGCGAGTGCAGGTCTATCTGTGTCGAGTGATGGAAGCACTGGGAGAATTCAGGTGAAAGTGAGAGGGATGTGGTGCTGATATCATCACACTTCTAACAGTATATTTTTGGCATTATATTCTTCATGTACAGTTCATGTACAATGTACTATTTTTGTAGCAGTGAATAAAATGACAATTAATTCAGCAAGGCAGTGATCATAGCACTGGAATTAAATATTTACAGTAATGTTTTAATGTGTTTTCAGCCTTCTTGTTCTCCCTCTAAACTTACAGAACAAATATGAATCTTCATGCCCCCCTACAGTATTAAACATCCTTTGTTTCATGACCATCTTGGTGCAGAGGATATTGTTGCAGAAGCCCTCAAGTTTGAGATCAAGTCAGTTTGAACATTGATTTGTGTTAGTCTCATCTGGTTCTCTATTGGTTTGTAGGATGACGGTGTGGAACCTGTACATGGCTCCCCGCATCAGCGAGCCAGTCTGGCTTTCCATGATATCCCAAAGTACCGAGCGAAACCTACTGTGTCATCGCTTTCTGAAGGAGATGAGTTTTCTGATGGAACACGGAGCCAAGAGCCAGTCAGTGGTCCTTAACCTTTCTACTAAACATATTACTTCAAATATTTAACCCTGTTCTTTTACTAGTACTGTGTAATCAAAGGGATATTTGGAAAATCAATTATTTGTTTCCATCACCATCACTGATCCTAAGCATGTCAGGAAACACAATTGGCAAGGTGTGTCTGTGTGGCAGTCATTTCCTCTTGATTGCCTTATTGTATTGTATTGAGTTCTGGTGGGAACTTTGGGAACTTTTCCTTTCATTTTTGCCTAGGTTTCTCTCAGCCCTCCTTACTGCTGTTCTTACGCATCACTTAGCCTGGGTTCCCACGGTGATGCCCAGCAGCTTGCCGCCAATCACACCTGCCTGCCAGAAACCTGCCTCACAGACAGTGGATCTGTTGGCAAAATCTCACCCATACAACCCACTGTGGGCTCAATTAGGTAAAAAACAATGCACACAAGACTAAATGTTTAAATATATACTCCTACAAACATTCATACAATATTCAAGCAGGAATGTTGAGTCTACTGCACTCTGGACATCACGTTAGTAGTTTTGAAAATCTTGCCAAGAGCAATTAATTATATATCTCAGTAACCATATATATCACAACATAGTTACTTTGCAGTTGACCAATCAAGAGAACATTTAACTTCAACTTCAAACTTTTTATTGTCATATGTACAGGAAACAGTCACACAGTACAATGAAATTTTTATTCTGCGAATCCTCCCAGCAACATCAGACATCAATTAAACAGCTTTAGCTTTTCTAAAAAGAGGGTCTTCATAGAGACTGAAACTAACAGAGCATTACTGACAGACTGGGAAGAGAGGTGCAGCAACAACTTAAAATATGTGGGGGGAAAATGTGTTTTTTAACATCCAAGCATGAAAAACTATTGTAGTAGAATAAAAAACTAAATCAAGACTTTGTAAAAACAAAAAAAGCATAATATGGCCTCTTTAAATAAATAACCATGATGGATGTGAATGAAAATATAATATTGTTCACATTAAATGAAGCTTAAGTGTGGCAGCAGTGCAAAAACAGCTTCATATTATTTAGCACTTGAGTTAAAAATACTCAAACAATAAAAATAATGATTGGATGAGCCAAGTGTGAAGCAATTTCAATTTACATCTGTCTCTGCACATCATTTGAATTCTGTATCATTTGATATAATTCTATATAAACAAAATATTATGATTCTTATACATCATTAAAACAATTATTATGTACAGAGTCATATACTTAAATGTGTTAAATATTCATTTTTACTATTTAAATACTACTACTAAATATTCATTGTAACGTGGGAGAGACAATGAATCATTTAGCTGAGCTATAATTTCTTTCTTTGTTGAGGTTCATTTATTAATATTGTATTTTTTTCTTTTAGTATACATTTGTGTTTTTCCCCCCACAAAAATTAGTTTGAGATCAAACAATAATTAAATTCAATAATTCCCTGATCCTCTGTTGAAGACTGGTCTTCTTGCATTCTCATTTTCATGGTGATTTTTTACTTAAAATAACTTGACTTATTTGAGCTGTCATATACAAAAGAACATGTCCCTAATGTTTGGCTTTTTTAAAAAAGTAACTTTGCTAGTCTTGCATTTGTTTTCATTTGCAACTATAAACCAGTTTTGTTACTGTATTATATTGTTTGTTGTGTGTTGTTTAGGTGATCTGTATGGTGCATTGGGCTCTCCAGTGAGAGTGTGTCGAACGGTGGTCGTAGGACGCAGGAGGGAGCTGGTACAGCGAGTCTTGTATGTTCTGTCCTACTTCATTCGCTGCTCAGACCTGCAGGAGCATGTACAACCTCAAGGACAGATGAACGATCCGGCCAATCCCTGCACCTCTCAAACCACTGATCCCACCTCTGGAAGTGAAAGGATCAATGAGAAAACAGACCCCTTAAAGCCCTCTCTTAGTGTTATTGGAACCAGTGAAAAAGCACTGAACTCTGGCTTGGGCGATGCCATTCCAGGCACCTTTGTAGAACAAAATGATGAAACGCTTTTGACTGATACAAAATCAACTAATCCATCCCCCAGTATGGAATCGACCACTGTCAGGCCTGAATGTACAGAAATGGGACAGGAATGTTTTGGAGAAGACAGTGACTCTGTTGGGGGTGGATTAGAGCACATTTTGGCCAATCAGAGTCCTCTTCTGCATAGGGTGCAGTTTCACATTGGCAGCCCCAGGGAGGCAGATAATGACGGACAAGCCAGCGGTCTTACTGGGGCGGGGTGTGGGCGGGGATTGGACAGGAAGTTGCATCAAAGGATTTTGAGTGACATACAAAGGAACGAGAGCTCAGATAGTGCTCTAGGTGACAGTGATGATGAGGAAACACCAACGCAAGAACTGTACGTGGCTACAGAACAAAAGGAGTGCGAGTTACCACTGCCAAAGTAAGTGCAAACTAATCTCACTCTCTTAATTTAATCAGGCTTGTCATGATGCATAAAATTGTATTTGACCTTTTGACAGTGTTGTTGTACTATGAAAACACACCGTAATAGGTTTTTTTGCAAACTTCTGCAATTTTCTGATGTCAGACGGGTAAATGCATTTGAACACATGACGGTTCACATCTGCATGTCAGTGTTGCCTATTCAGTGTTCAGAAACATGGTCCACCCATGATGAGGAAGTAGGATAAAAAACACCAGAAAAACTAGTGATAATGTAGCACCTGCAGCTCTGCATATACATCTGAAGAATACCAACAAGAATATCAGCATTTTAAAAGAGATAGTTCACCCAAAAATGAAAATTACCCCTTTATTTACTCACCCTCAAGCCATCCTAGGTGTAAATGACTTTCTTCTTTCAGACGAATACAATCGGAATTATATTAAAAAATGTCCTGGCTCTTCCAAGCTTTATAATGGCAGTGAATGGTGGACGAAATTTTGAAGCCCAATAAAGTGCATCCGTCCATCATAAACGTACTCCACATGGCTCCAGGGGGTTAATAAATTCCTTCTGAAGCGAAGTGATGCGTTTGTGTAAGAAAAATATCCATATTTAAAACTTTAAAAACTAAAATAACTAGCTTCCGGCAGACGGCCAACGCAAGTCGACTTAAGCCAAAAGAGTAACCCATGATGCGATGTTGGAGTAGCGTAAGTTTCGACGCCTCTCGTGGTTAAAAAAAAAATAGAGCTGGACAACAAACTCAAGCTTTTGTTTTGCTCTATCCTCTGCACTTCCGCGTTCATCAATACATCATGTGTCAGGTCAGGGGTTACTCTTTCGCCGTAAAATGATGCGTACGGCCGTTTGTCGGAAGCTAGTTGTTCTAGTTTATAACGTTTTAAATATGGTTATTTTTCTTACACAAACGCATCACTTGGCTTCAGAAGGCCTTTATTAACTCCCAGAGCCATGTGGATATATTTTATTATGGATGGACGCACTTTTTTGGGCTTCAAAATCTCATCCTCCATTCACTGTTATTATAAAGCTTGGAAGAGCCAGGACAGTTTTATATGTATAATATATCTCTGATTGGATTCGTCTGAAAGAAGAAAGTCATATACACCTAGGATGGCTTGAGGGTGAGTAAATCATGAGGGAATTTAATTTTTTGGGTGAACTATCCCTTTAAGTTTATTATTAACAAAGTCATTATGATCTTAATAGTTTGTGTGAAACTTTTCTGATCATTTTGTTACTGGACCTGACATGAAACCCACAGCTTGCAAGTGCAGCACAGTGCTGTATCATTTTACATGCATAGATAGAAGTCTTAAAGGCAGCAAAAAGTGTTAAAAATAGTGTTAAAAACCTAAAGTGTATTTTTACTGTACTTTGTGGAAATTAAATTAAATTAAATTAATGACATGACCTCTTTAAAAGTAGGGACATTGCAAATCAAAAATATTATCACGAAATTATTGTTCTAAAATGTTGGCTTTACTCCTCCTGAAACCTTTACTCCTTTTTTGTATTATTTGTAAAAGATTTTTGCATTGAAATGTAGAAAAGTGAATGCTATTTTATTTATTTTTTGAAGTAAAATTTAATCTAATATAGTTGTATTTAATGCAACATTTATTTTTGGCCCACAGCTATCAATCACGTTCGATTTTTAGCTCTTCGTAATAAAATGTTTTAGCACATCTGCAAGGAAGGCTGCAATAACCATTTGTGTTTGTTTCTGTATAGTTATCAGGTAGAGAGTCGAGCCAGTGTTAATCATTTTGGGCATTCTTTGCTGGGTGGTTACTGTCCTCAGTACATGCCTGACTTTGCCTTGCATGGCATCAGTTCTGATCTCAGGCTCAAACAGTGCCTTATGGCTGACCTGGAACACACTGTTCTTGTAAGTACAGCTACATTTAAAGTTATTACTGCATACAGTAAATGATTCATGTATGTCCACAATCACAATCATTCATTTGACAATTTTCGCTCCAGTGTTTTATGTCTGTTAGTTTTAATGTTTAGCATGTGTAATGTTTAATTTGGTTTCCTATTTGAATTTTAGCTTGACCAGGGTAATGGCATTTTTCATTTTTGACAGAAATGAAAATGAGGAAAATGACCGATTGTTCAGCTGACTAAAAGTCTTTAAATAAATAAATAAATTCAGTTGACAAAAACTCCATAAAACAGTTTTGAAAGTTGCTTGTAAATGCCTGTTCACACCAAGAACGATAACTGTACAGATAACTATAACGATATCTATATTAGCGTCCACACCAGTGGGCGATAATTCTTTTTATTATAAGCACACGCTGTAGTTTTCGCTCAAGCTCTTTAAAGCAGGATTGATTCTGATTAGATGTCAACTTGGCTGTTTTTATCATTCATCATCTGGAAAAAAAACATTCCGAAAGTGATTCCAACGATATCGTTTCTCTCTGCTGTTAGCATTATGGTTGTGGTGTGGATCTGCTATTCTTTTGTATTTAGAATGACTTTTAGAACTATATATAAATCATTATTGTTATAGTTATCGTCCTTGGTGTGAACTGGGTTTTAGTCTATTTTCATCCACGTTAAATTGAATATGGCGTCTACCCTGACTAAGGTCTATACCGTACATTAGGAAAAAGTGTGTACCTTTTGTTTATGTGCAGCATCCGGCGCTGGATGAACCCGTTGCCGAGGCTTTGTGCATTGTGGCAGATACAGACCGACTGAGTGTGCAGGTGGTGACGAGTCAAAGGCGCGTGTGTGAGGGCGGGCGGATGGGCAGGGATGTGATGGTGTCTAACCTCATACACACTCTCATCACATCAGTTCTGCAGCTATATGCGCTCAACATCGCAACCGATTTTGTAAGTCTCCTCAACACACACACACA
Source organism: Abramis brama (assembly GCF_963993115.1). Classification (NCBI taxonomy): domain Eukaryota; kingdom Metazoa; phylum Chordata; class Actinopteri; order Cypriniformes; family Leuciscidae; genus Abramis; species Abramis brama. Next base: position 53,494,237 of record NC_139964.1, on the reverse strand, counting down.
CATACAAACATATTTACAGTTTATTACCTGCAGTGTTCAGTATGTTTATCTGTTTATTTATTAAAATTTTGGGGGTTAGTAGGATTTTTTTTTTTTTTTTAAAGAAATTAATACTTTTATTCCTGCAAAGATGCATTTACACTAATTAAAAACATTTAAATAAATGCTGTTCTTTTGAACTTTCTAATCATCCAAGAATCCTGAAAAATATACCAGTTTCCACAAAAATATTAAGCAGCACAACCTTTTTCAACATAGATAATGAGAAATATTTCTTGAGCACCAAATCAGCATATTAGAATGATTTCTGAATGATCATGTGAGGAGTGGCTGCTGAAAATTCAGCTGATTTTAAAATAAATATAAAAATATAAAACAGCTCATTTCAATTATAATAATAATTCACAATATTACTGTTTTATTTTATTTTTTAATAAATGCAGCCTTGGTGAGCATAAGAGAATTCTTTTCAAAAAACATCTTTAAAAAATCTTACAGACCCCAAACTTTTGATCAGTAGAGTAGATTCTGATTTTTTGGTGTGTGTTTATGCAAACATCATCTCAGTGTGTGATGCATCTGGAGGACCGGTTACAGGAGGTGTATTTTAAGAGTCGATCCTTAGCAGAATATCTGAGAGGACAAACCAGGGTCCATGTAAAAGAACTGGGGCTGGCACTGGGGTAAGATCACACTTACCTAGTTATTAGGTGTGTTCATGCCATGTTGTAATTACCGTAATAACGACATTTTAACTTGTAAAAAGCGTTCACCTCCTTGTATAGCTCGGAATTACAGCTTGGAAGATGGGAATTTTCGGAGAGCTCCTACATGTTCCATGTGACCGCTGTACCACATGACTGCTGCAGATTCATTTAGCCGTTGATGGTGTTGCCATACAAACGCATAATTTCCAGTCCGAGGACGTGAACAGCTCCGAATAGAACATCGCGTGTTGTCATCTGGAGACTACGGCAATTACGACATGGCGTGAACACAGCAATTGTCACTAATCCTACACTTAAGTCATGCATTATGATATTCTAAATGCAGACATTGTGAAAATAAAACTGCATAATGTCATATGAATTTATTATTATTTTTCCCCCAGAATTGAGTCCAGTGACATTCCATTGCTTACAGCAGTGGCCAGCACACACTCGCCCTATGTGGCTCAGATCCTCCTTTAAAGAGACCAAGCAAGATTTATTTCACATAAAGGACCAATCAGAATGTGTTCCTGTTCTGCATGGACCAGTAAGGATCTGATCATTATCAGATAACCACACCAATCAAGATGCACTGTGCTCGACAACCATTCGGAGCCTACACCCAGCCTTAAAATACCAATCAGAATGCCTTGTTTGTCCATCTGACAGTGTGTGTATGTACGTACGAGTGTGCATCTAACTAACTATCTATAGACTGAAACGGGCACCACACAGGGACACTTAATGCTCTCCGTTTTTTTAAGTCTTTTTAAGTCTTATATGAAAGGAAAGACTGGATACCGCAAAGATTATTTATGGAAAACATCTCTAAGAGCAAGAATATGGGCAAGCATCAATACATTTGATCCTTCCGTACTATGATTGCTAGCGCTACAGTATATCTGAATGCACAATAGTGTATTTAGGGATAGTCCTCCCAAAAATAAAAATTGTCATTATTTTCTCATTTTCTCACTTTCATATCATTCCAAACCTGTATGCAAGATATTTTAAAGTACAACTGAAGTCAGCGGGAACCAAAACTGTTTGGTTATCCATCAATGTTCTTCAAAATATCTTCTTTTGTGTTCAGCAGAAGACAAGAAGTCATACAGGTTTGGAAAACATGAAAGTGAGTAAATGATGACAGAATTTTAAGTTCTTTGATAGAATATCCCTCTAAGGATGAAAGCATAACTATAAAATGTATAGTCTCTCTGTGAAGCACATTAGTTTACATCAGGAGCCACATTTTGTAGCATTCCTGAGACACGGCTAATCTTGAAAGAAATGGTTCACCCAAAAATAAAACTTCTGTGAATTTACTTACCCTCATGTCATTCCAAATTTGCAGGACAGACTTTTTTATTTTTGAAGGATGATTCTTTTCCATATAATAAAAGTGAAATAAGATGGGTACTGCAGCAAAATGACCAAAATACCATTAAAATATAATGTGATCCATACAATTATATTATATTCTATGCTCTCATTTTCTGAATTTTTAGAGCTTGACAGTCCTAAAAGACTGTCATCACATGGAAAAGAATAGCCAGGATTATCTTAAATATCACCTTTTTTGTTTTACAGAAAAAAGTCAGTCAGCCATATAGGTTTGGAACAACATGAGGGTGAATATAAAATTGCAGGATTTTCAGTTTTGGATGAGCTGTCCTTTTAAACCCTTAAATTCCAACCAAGCACACAACTCTGAAAGCATAAAAAGGACATTTAAAATGAATCTCTGAAATTTCATTCAAGAAAAGCATCAGTTTGTTCCTGAATAATTATTGACAATGTAAGTCATAGCAGCGTTTAGTTTCTTGTTTTGGAATTTGACCAAATCAATCAGTTTTCATAGTTTTCTGCTCGGTGTGATCTTACGTTTCGTTTAATCTGCAATTGAAGTATTTACCATAGTCCATATTCTCCAGAAAACTGTGTGTGTGCCTCAATCTTTGAAAGATGAGAGAATGTTTACATAATGGAAAAAGTGGGTGTGATATTAAATTGTGTTCATGTTAATTACTGGACAGTCCACAGATTGTGGATTACAGTATTAATCTGGTGCTACTATTGAGTCAAAGGCTTACTAAAGCACATGTTTACGCTCTGTCCTTGAGAATGCTTTATATTTCTTTCAGTGGTGTTTTGCACTGAAAGACATAAATGTCATAGCAATAGAACCCCAATAGTAGTTTGTGACAAGAAATTAAAAAAATACTTCTTTTTTTATTGTTGTTTATTGTTCCATTTTAAAGAGCTAGAGAAAGATGATTATTTTTTATATTTTCACAAGATACTCTACCTCAAATAAAAGTGTCCTGATCTGAATGAATGAGTTTGATCAGTCAGTTTCACACATCAAGAATGCAGTGTACTTATATCTTCAGTGAGTATACACTTAAAAGCTGCATTTTGGATTAAAACATTACATGTGCAAACGTCTTTAGTGAATTTCTGTACTGAAAGTAAATGTACATTTGTCTTGCTTTGTTTACAATAGTTTTGTTGAGGTTGGAACTTTGAACACTAAGGTTTTGCTATACTTTCAGTAGTCTCTTGTTTTACTTTTGGTCTGTTCCCTGCATGGTGTTTATACTCCAGGTTGAATGTGGTTGAGTATTTTGTCTGTGACAATATGATGTTGCTAAGAACTGAATTAGTGAATAAACAAATTGCCAGAAATTCTGCATTTTGTAGTTATATATCTTCTTTTGCATGGTCCGGGTTAAAATTGTGTATGACAGCAGCCTATGAACTTCTATAGAGATGTTTAAGTTTTCTTGATATTGTTTTGATCAGTGTTTTTATATCTTTTAAGTGAACGAATTGTTCTCCTTCACTTGTGCACTAATATTACTAATCATACCATCACATTAACTAAACAGACAATTTGGTTAATTTTTAAAACATTATGTATCTGTATCTATATTTGCATATACAGTCATGTGAAAAAGAAAGGACACCCTTTAGAGTTTTATGGTTTTACGTATCAGAACATAAAAATCATCTGGTGTTGATGATTGAACATGATTTAATGATTGAATCTGGTCAGATGAACAACAACAAATGACATATTACACCCGTGTCATTGTTTATTTAACAACAATAAAGCCAAAATGGAAAAGCCATGGGTAACAAACTAAGAACAACCTATGACTCATTTGCTTGTAAAGCCACTTTTAACAGCAATAAACTGAAGGATTCGTTTTCTGTATGAAAGTACAGTTTCTCTCGCATTGTTGGAGGAATTTTGGCCCGCTGTTCTTTACAACGTTGCTTCAGTTCATTGAGGTTTGCGACATTTATTTATGCACAGCTCTCGTAAGGTCCCGCCACAGAATTTCAATCGGGTTGAGGTCTCTGGTCTTTGACTTGGTCAGTGCAACACCTTGATTCTTTTCATTTTCAGCTATTCTGTTGTGGATTTGCTGGTGTGCTTGGGATCACTGTCTTGTTGATGGGCTCACATTTGATCTTACTGTAGAATAATGTACTACAAATTGTTTGGAAATGGCTGTGTAACCCTTCTCGGAATGATGGCAGCAACGATTGCTTCTCTAAGATCGTTGATGTCTTTCCTGCTTAGCATTGTGTTAACACACCTGAATGCTCCAGACCAGCCAAAACTTCTGATCACACTTGGTGATCACACTTGATGATGATTAATTAATCAAATATATTTGATTAGCAGCGCTTGACTGCAACTACCCTAAACACTGCATATACAGCTAAGAACAGGAAAATGAGGCTACAATACACATGGGCTCACCAAAATTGGACAATAGAAGATTGGAAAAAAGTTGCCTGGTCTGATGAGTCTCGATTTCTGCTGCAACGTTCAGATTATCTAGGGTCAGCATTTGGCTTAAACAACATGAAAGCATGGATCCATCCTGCTTTGTATCAATAGTTTAGGCTGGCAGGTGGTGTTAATGGTGTGAGGGGTATTTTCTTGGCACACTTTGGGCCCCTAGCATTTGAGCATTGTTTAAACGCCATAGCCTACCTGAGTATTGTTGCTGACCATGTCCATCCCTTTATGACCACAGGATATATATTCTGATGGCTACATCCAGCAGAATAACGCACCATTTCACAAAGCTCAAATCATCTCAAACTGGTTTCTTGAACATGACAATGACTTCACTACAGGCTATACCAAACAGCTTCCACACCAGATCTCAATCCAAGAATAGAGGATCCTTCCCAGCAAACACAGAACGTTGGCACAACGTACCCAACCTTCTAACAACGTTTTAACAACATGGCCAAAAGGTTGCAAATTTGTGGTTAATATTGAATTAGTCATATGTTAAAAAAATTATATACTTTTTAAATGTTTTTAATATGTTAAAAAATTATATACTTTTTAAACATGGCCACATATGAAATTTCAACATCATTCATAAATACTGGATCTCAACATCATTCATAAATTTGTGGAACATCAAGATATTTTTAGAAATGTGTTTTTGTGTAGGCTATGCAAGTCAGTGGTAACCAAAACTGGTTACCAACATTCTTCAAAATATCTTCCTGCAGAAGGCAGAAAGTCATACAGGTATGAAACTGCATGAGGAGGGTGAGTAAATGGTGACAGAATTTTCATATTTGGTAAACTATCGCTTTCAAAATTCACACACACGCGCTACTCATACACTCCAGTACAGTTGGTGGCGCAATGAGATTTCGTGTTCTCATTCCCAGATATGAAGACGCGCCTGGGCAGCTGATGCGGGCTCCCCTGACCTGTCTTTATTATGTCTAACTCCATAGGCCAATGCCTCCCTTTACTATCATGGGCAGTTTTTGCATGTATTTTTGGATGGTAACAGAGGACAAACCCGGACTTTCTGAAAACGCATGAGTTAGACGTGAAAAGTAAGTGTGTTTCAGTACTATGTGAGGCAACTGAGCTAGCAGCTAACAGAGTAGCATCTATCCTCCAACATAACTAGCTTAATTTATTAATTGCACCCTTTAAACAATCAGCTGCTATCAATTTGATCGCATCTGAATCGGTTTCCTTTTTTTCCTGTTAGCACATAAAATGTGTGTTTATAGGACACCCAGCCAATCTTGACATAAAAGTCGTTCTTTGTCTTATTTTGCAGTAACGTTACATGCGGAACGTTTGAAAAGGATGTAAATTACATTTTTGCATCAGACTAACAGTTAGAGTTTTGACGCAAATGATTTGCTTTTCTCCGATTTAGTTTAACGGAAACTACTGATGATGGTCAACGATGAGCAGATTACTTTACCACTTACAGAATTTACCCTGGTTACCAACCATAGCTTCCGCTGTACAGTTAACGTTATTGTTACTAACGTTACCATAACGGTGTTGGCAACTAACTTACCAGTTTTAAAACGTCGAAATTATACAAGATAGCAGACAGATTCTGATTCTGAAAGAGTCTTACGTTGATTGTTAATGTGATTAATAAGGTGGTCCCATTATAATATATGATGGGTTTAATGTAGATTGACATTCTTTATTTGTTTGTTTACAAATAATAACCAAAAAGCACGTGCAGTCAGGTTAGACAGTCTCACTTAATTAGTAACGTTAGTTGTGACAAATTTGTTATATTTATATACAAAATTGTTAAATTAAGTGATTGCTTCATCTGCATCAGACACTTTTACATAAACTTGTCTGTTATACACCATCCGCTTACCTTTTAAATTCATTTTAGAACTCGTTATCATTTACTGTAGGACACTAATCCAGACTGTTATGGTTGTGTTTTTTTTCTCTTCTCCTTTTTAGGAGAATAAAGGAGTGTGGTTAATAATGTTGCAGTAAACCATTGGTTGTTTTGAGTCATTTGCTTACTGTATGATGTGGTTTGATCAGATTTAGTGTGTTTGCTGCCACAGGACAGGAAATGAGTTGGTGTTTGTTACATGTATAAAATATAAGATTATTTGATTTATTGCCTAATGTCGTTTTTTACTATATTGATTATAAATGTAATTCTTTATTTAATATTTTTTTTAAGTGTCTGTTTCCTTGCGTATTAACAATTATCATTTTCATTTTATATTATCTGTAGAAATGTCTGTAGAAAACCAATAATAAACCAATATGAATAAACCAAATCAAAAGGATTCCATGTTAATGTTTTTTTTCTTTTTGTACTCACTATTTGTGTTAGCACTTTAGTCCACAAACCCTTAAAAGTTTGATTCTGTATGATGGATTACATCTACACAGAAAAATTGTAGTGTAGAAAAAAAATTCCACTCAGAAATTGCTAGTATTATTTAATAAAAAATTACAAAGAAATGGCAAGTAACACGTTGAATTAAACGTGAAATTTTGACACAAAAAGTCTAAAATAGCACTTTCTTGTGAAGCACTACAATAGTCCTGTTTTATTTACAACTTCAAAAATGTACTGTCTGTATTAGGTTTGCTGCGATAATCGGTGTTGCCGGTGTTAAACAGTGTTTAGCTGCACACTGATAACATCAGTTGCACACTGCGGCAAATCATCATTTTGATATTTATACTATAGTAATAAAAATCATTTAGCTCAGTTAGAGAACAGACACTACGATTAAAAACTGAACGCATCTGCTCAATTCATATCAACAGTAGTCAGATTTCATTTAATCACATGACGAGAGTGAGGTGAGCTGCCTGACAAGACAATGGCGGAAGTAAAAAAAAGAGGGAATATCTCCAACTTCCCCCTCCCTCCCGGTACCAGTGTTGTCACACGTCAGTTAACCTGTGGGAAAATGTCCTCACCGTCACATCCCTAGTCTGTATTGTTTGAGCATTAAATAGTTCCTCATCTTAACGTTCCTCTTCCTTATTTGTTTTCAGGTCATGGATTTCCCAGGGCACTTTGAGCAGATCTTCCAGCAGCTGAACTACCAGCGGCTGCATGGACAGCTGTGTGACTGTGTGATCATGGTAGGCAGCCGTCATTTCAAGGCCCACCGCGCCGTGCTTTCCGCCTGCAGTACGCATTTCAGAGCCCTGTTTACTGCTGCCGAGGGAGACGCCAGCACGAGGATGATCCACCTGGACTCCGAGGTGGTGACAGCTGAAGCATTTGCTGCTCTCATGGACATGATGTACACATCCACACTGATGCTAGGAGAGAGTAACGTTATGGATGTCCTGTTGGCTGCTTCTCATCTGCATCTAAACGCTGTGGTGAAAGCCTGTAAACACTACCTTACGACTCGCACACTGCCCATGTCTCCTCCGGCAGACCGTGGTGGGCAGCATCACGCTGAGCAGCAACAAGCAGCAGCGGCTGCGAACTCGCATCTCCAGCGCTCATTTCTGCTGCAACAGCTCGGTTTGAGCTTGGTCAGTTCTGCCCTGAGTGGGGCTGAAGATGGGGGAACAGGGACCGGGAGGAGAACGGGATCAGGGTGCGGTAGCGGGTTGGTGGATCAGCATGGTTCTTCTCACCCGACACGCCGTTTCCTGAAGCGCAAACAGCCCATGACCCTGACCGCTCCTGAGCGGGGGAGGCCGCGCATCTCCTCACAGGTGGGGATGTCGGAGGGCCGAGAGGGTGGAGAGGAGCTTCTGTCTCCAGATTCCCACAGTAAGATGGTGGATGAGGTCGTCGCTGGGATCATTCCTGGGGATGGTGGAGGTTTACTAGAGCAAGATGAGTACAGAAGGGGACTGAACCATGAAGACATGCAACTTCCCAGCCAGTCAGATGGAGGCAGGGGAGCAGGACCGGAAAAAACGTTGCTGCTGCCGCGTAAAGAGGAGTACCCTGATGCGAGCCATCACCATAGCGAGGGGATAAAGATAAAGAATGGAGGTGAGGAAGAAGAGGAGCAGCAGCACATGCAAGTCGTGGTGAAGAGTGAGCCGCTGAGTTCTCCTGAGGCTGTTGATGAGACTAGCGATGTTACCTCTCAGGCTGAAGGGAGTGACCAGGTAATTGCTTTTGATATTAAGCTTGTGGGACTGTAACATATTTTGTTACTGGATTTTAGGGCCCGTCCACACGGAGACGCGTTTCGCTGTATACGTATACATTTTTTATCGTATTGCCGTTTCGTCCACACGGATCCGGCGTTTTCGGAGACTGAAACCGCTATTTTTTTTAAACCGGGTCCCAAGGTGGATAAATCTGAAAACGCCGCCCTTGCGTTTTCGTGTGTACGGCCAATCCGTACATTTTGTGAAACGATGATGTCATCACACCAAGCGTCAACTAGTCAGACACTGTTAAGTCACAGCAAATACATTTATGGTTTTTCATATTGTTCAACAAAGTTCTTGATAAAAAAAGAAAAAAGAAAAGAAAAAAAAGAAGCTACTGTGCCTAATATTATTGCTGTATACAGCGCGCAAGGTTTATGCGCATGCTTTAAGTCTTCTTCTCCGTTTTTAGTGTATGTCTGTGGCAGAATTACAGCGCCACATACTGGTCTGGCATGTATACTACATCGTTTTGAGTCGGTTTCAGTGGTTTCGTGTGTACGCAGATATTTCTTGAGACGACGCCGTGTTTACGGAATTTTTTTTTTGAACGGGGAAAAAAACATATTGGATAGGGAAAGCTCTGGCTTCGTGTGGATGTGGTCTTATAGTTGGGTCATATATAGCAATTCCGTGACCGTGGAGAGGGAAGGTTCGTTTCTCACTGGATTTGTCATCTATAAAGGTTAAAGAAAAAAAAATCGGGTCATGCAATTCATAAATTATGTAGATTTATTGATTTGACCTATTTTTGACCTTCAAATTCAAGATGGCCGCCAATTTTTGGCTCTTTAAGGCGAGACACTACAGGTGAATAGGGTAAATTTTTTAACTTGCAGATATCACCATGAAACTTTGCCAGTTGCTTTGCAATTACTCGCATGAATAGGAGGAAAAAATGTATTGCAAGTTTTCTGTATTTTTTTGTTTAAATATGCTAATAAGGCTATATCTAATTAAATATGTGCTAATTTGCATATATTTTGAAGTGACGAATCTGACCATTAGAAAAAACAAGGTTCAAAATGATTTGTGCATTTTGTTGATATATTCAATGAAAAGACATTACAAGATGCATTACAAGAATATCTCCTTTTGAACCCTGTAAATCAGAAAATACTGCCAATAGCCTTAAATTCATTTCGGCCCTATTTTTAGCCATAAAATGTCATATAAATCAGGCCAAGATTGATGTATCAACAAATCCCTCTGGACAAACCACAATATAGTTGCGAATACAACTGTAAAGTTTGGTGTGTATACTCACCTATAAAAGACAAAGGAGATTATTTAGCTTGGAGTTGTTTTTTATTAACATTTTAACAAAAAGACTTTTCATCTGAATCTGTTGAATCTCCACACTGACTCCTCTCATCATCACTGCTATTCTCATCTGAGCAGTCATGAGGTGTGAGCTGCTGGAGCAAGGGGGGCAGGGTGTGACGCACTGGTCGACACTTTCCGTTCACTAGCTCCCAGCCGTGACCAATGGGAGAAGGATGCTCTTGCAGGTTGTAATGGAGCTGGCAATATGTAAGGTAGTTTGTCCTTTCCATATGAAGATTCAAAGAATCCTCATCAGGTGGGAGACGGATTGTATATTTATTCTTTAGTTTGTGCCATTTGGAAAGTCTGGCCTGCCCGCAGCTCACATCTGCACTCTCATCATAAATGATGGAGAGGACAAATGCCTTCATATCTGCTCTGACTTCATGTTTTAATTCCAGGCTCTCACCCACTCGTCCCAGGAGCTCTCTTGCCTCAGAATTGATCTTCACCTTCTCCAACACCTTCTTCCCATGCCCATAGAACCCTGAGGTATGGTCACTACCAGTGATCACATGGAGAGGTATGATGATATCTGCAACCTCTTCCGAGAGCATGGCACGGCAGTTGATTAACGCATGCTTACGTTTAATCAGCAGATCACCTCTGACTTGCTGCGAGACGTAAGCTGCTTGGACATACACATCTGTGTCCTCGCAGTCTAGAACAACAGGCCCAGTGTACTTACTGGCTCTCACCTTTGCATAGGCAGAGAGAAGCATTGTATCTGCTTCTGGATGTCTGAAGACATAATCCTCATTTGCCACACCAGTTCTCAGGTTGGTTGACGTTTCTCTCTCACAGTATTTGATGTCACCATGCACCTGACCCACTTGTTTTTTCAGCTGATCCTTTACAAGTTTCTGTAGTCTGACCTTGTTTCCGGAATTAACCATGAGTTGATTGAACTCAGCAGCACCTGGGAACCTATCTTCGGGCTTAGGGAAAATATTTGGTCCTTTTGGATATTTTGCTGCCCGACGATCGTGCTCATCATCCTTGATGCTGAAAGGAAGGTCATATATGTCATTGACAAGGATGATGAGGTATGCGTTGGCGTGGCGTGAGAAGATCATAGCACAGATTTTATCCAAGTAGTCACCCCAGTGGTACTCTGAACCGTCCCGCTTCCGAGACTCACGGTCTTCAGGTGTGGGGGTGGCAAGCCGCCAGATCAGCCCCATGTCCACAAGGCTAATGTGGTCTCTTGGTTTTTCACTTACTGGGTCTACCTTGAAGAGCTCTAAAAACTTGCTCTTCACAGTCTTGCGCATTGACCCATCTACATTGTAGAGTGAAAGGCACTCCTGAGTCACTCTCCTCTCAAGGGCTGATTCAAGCTGGATCATTCCTGATCCCTCTGCAAGGTCCACAAGAGCTGCCAGCCCCAATCTCTCCATATCGGCAACCTTCATATGAGCACCAGATGGTGTACAGATCATTTCTCCAGCGAAATTTCGCCTCTTATTCCTGTGGATGGTTGCAGTGAGAGGCTTGATCTTTGTGAACACTCGATCTTGCAGGAAGGTTTCAACCTGAGATTGGCCATCTGGAAGTGCAGTCTTTAGGTCATGCACTAACTCTGGTGAGGCGACCAGGCCAGACTGTAGCGACCTCAGTGTAGGTGAAGAAATGTCAAAGGGCTCAGCTTCAAAATCCTTCATGCATGCCAGCAGGTCCTGAACTGCCTGCTCATCCTTCTTCATCCTTGCTGGCTGGCATTCAACATGCTGCCTATGGCGGCGCTGGCACTTGAGGCTCTTCTTTACAGTAGAGTTCACCCTTGCAACGTTGTTTGCATTTCTTGTTGTTGAGAACAGTTGCTTCTCATTATGTAGAAGCTGAATCCATCCTTGCTTTAGCTTCGAGTTCAGATTCATGGTTGTTTCTATCCAAAGGTCAAGTGGCTGACAGGAGTAAGGTAGCCCGGTCATTGACTGGGTGAAGTGAATGTTGAAGAATACCCTTTTCTCATCTGACAGCGAAGAGAGCATTGCCCAATAATCTGGCAACCACCTTCCATAATCATGGTTGTCATATGCCATCAGTCCAGGCAGCATGTTGTATGTTGAAAGTAAGTACTCTGTACCATTTCTTGCATGACATGCATCAATACATTGTACAAGTGGGTCGGTCATCTCCAGGAACGAGACCCAAAAGTCTCCCATACACTCTGTTAATCAGCTCCTTTACATCACCATCCTCAAGATCCTTGTGAGCTTTCTGTAGAGCCTCCTGAGTTTCAGTGAGTGCATTGCGCAGGGTCTTGAGATGTGTCTTGATGTCCTCTGATAGCTCTTCATGCTCAAGAATGTTTGCTAGTCGTTTAAGAATTAGAGCCTCTCTCCAGAGCATGATGCAGCGCACACCCCGCCTGTAGTGCTTCCCTCGTAGTGCTTGGTCTACAGACCCCTCCACTACTACCCCTGCTGTAACCAGAGTGTCTGCCATTCCAGACCCCTTGAATCTCTTGTAGATGGCATAGATGTAGGACATCTGTTGGTGGAAAGCCCCGAGGATTGGGATAATGTCCTTGAACATTTGTGCATTCTCTGCCTTGTGCTGAACAATCGTCTTGTAGGTGGGCAGGTCACCAACAAGAAAGGAGAAAGGAGAAAGGCTTGCTCTTTTTGTGTGGTAGATGATGGCAGGACTGAGCACCACTGTATGCCGGAACCTGCTGCTCTTGAGGTGGTGGTCTTGAACCATCAGTGTTTATACGAGACAGTGCATGTATGACAGAGCGAGCACGCTGTGGAGCTGTGCCATTCACTGGTAGATCTATCATGAGACGAGCTGGTGGCTCACTCTTGCTACCAGCTGGACATCTGTACTGATGGACCTTTGTCAGCTCTGCACACTTCTGCATCAACTGTGCATAGATTTCCTTCTTGGAGAGCCTTGAAGCAGGAACTTCATCTGGTTTCTTGTTATAGCTCTCTGGCTGCACATACATAACATTTATTCGATGGGCTCCTGTTGAGTTGCCTGTCAGGGTGTCAATCTTGAAGTCATCATTGTCGATAATAACAATAGCTGGCTTGCCATCTGCAATCTCCTGTGGGCAGGTTGCTGATGCCTCTACATCCATCAAAGCCCAGTGGTCATAAAGGAGCAGCGTGTCTGCATAGCTGATGCAGACACCACTCTTGTGTAGAGTGTCTACCAGATCTTTACTCCGAGTCATGCCATGGATATTTACACCCAGGTTGATGGCAGTGGTAGTGCGCTGTCCAGTAATGGTAGGTGATCATGGAGGCCAGACTGAGTGTGGCTGGGCTGAGGTCGGCAGTTTTTTTCTGAGGCTGTTTTAGCCAAGTCAAAAGCTTCAACAGCAACTCACACAACTGTTCATCATCCTCAAGATGATCAATGCAAGGTGGCCAGGGAACAGTAGGTGTGTCTTTGATCATCTTCGATAGCCGTGGTGCCAAGTTCTGGAGGAGCTGCTCATCGCTGATGCCAAGGGATGTGACTGCAGCCTCAATATAGTCACCTCCTCCCGAAACATCATAGACCCACTCGCTTTTGTTAAGCACACTTCTGTCTTTGAAGCCAATTTTCTCTGGATACTCATTAATGAGCAGGTCCTTGACATAAGATGATTTCACATCGCCCACTGCATAGCCATACTCACTGACTATGCGTTTGTAGTCTGCTAAAAGAGACTGTAGTGAACGGATCTCACGCTCAGTAAAGATGACAGAATCAACATGTCTAAAGAACAAATTCTTTGCCTCTGAGAGCGACACACTCTGTAGATGCATTGCATCATCTGGCTTGAAATCGGCATGGTGGATGTGCTTCATCCAACAGACATGGTGGTACATGATGTCATTTGCAAAAGGATCTGACAGTGCTGATGTTGACTCAATTAGCCTTGTGAGACGGCCCCTCAACTCTTCATCTTCTATAAGGACTGTGTAGCGCTTGAAGGTGCGCCATGCTGACTGTGTGTTGATTCTGAAGAGCTTGCTTCGCACTCTATTTGGGTGCCTCATGTCCTCACCTTGCATGCACCACACACACTTTGTCTTGTCATGGAGAGGCCCACCCACAGATGAACGCAGGCGCTTTGGTGATGGTCCCTCTGACTCTTTGTAACAGAGAGCCTTCTGAACTGGGATTTCAGTACTTGAACACTGAGCAAAATCATTTTCTTTGTTTTTGCGTCGTCTGGCTTTTTCAAGCTTGTCTGAAGATGAGATGGAGATATAACATGACTGATGTATATAATGATTCCCTGGCCCGTCTTGCCACGAAGTGGTGGTGTGAACATGACCAAATTTGTCAAGCCCTGACCAGTTTTTAGCTTTGGATTGTAAGCTGTCCCATTTTCCTTGGTTGATTTTATCAGATGACTCACAAGGCTTGGCACATTTCAGCACACATTCAAAGGACATTGTGCCTTGTTTTCACATAAACCTAAAAAGGGGGAAAAAAATACTGTAGAGAACCAATAGAAGCTAGTCATCAGCTATCTAGATAGGGTAGGCCTATTAGAGCTTAAACTAGCAGTGTAACCAGAATCATGTAAGCTAGCTACCTAACTTAGATAACACTAATAATCAATGATAACTTCTGCACATAACTTTATCTTTTTACTGTCATACTTTCATAATGATAAAATTCTCTTTGGACTAGTAAATAAGTTTGAGTATAATACTTACCTCAAACAAAGTGTCTCAATGCAGCAAGGAAATTTCCAGTGACATGTAACCGTGGAAACGTAAACATTAGGGCTGTGACGGTGGCAGTTTGTTTTTAAAAACTTTTAAAAAAAAAACTGCCACCGTCACAGACACTTTGCATTGAGACATTTTGTTTGAGGTAAGTATATTCACAATATTTACTTTTAATATCATTTTGTCATCCGACTTCCGCTGAACTGACACGGCACATCCGGTAGCTAGTTCAGTGAATATAGGTGAGTATACATACACCAAACTTTACAGTTGTATTCACAACTATATTGTGGTTTGTCCAGAGGGATTTGTTGATACATCATTCTTGGCCTGATTTATATGACATTTTATGGCTAAAAATAGGGCCGAAATGAATTTAAGGCTATTGGCAGTATTTTCTGATTTACAGGGTTCAAAAGGAGATATTCTTGTAATGTATCTTGTAATGTCTTTTCATTGAATATATCAACAAAATGCACAAATAATTTTGAACCTTGTTTTTTCCAATGGTCAGATTCGTCACTTCAAAATATATGCAAATTAGCGCATATTTAATTAGATATAGCCTGATTAGCATATTTAAACAAAAAAATACAGAAAACTTGCAATACATTTTTCCCTCCTATTCATGCGAGTAATCAACTGGCAAAGTTTCATGGTGATATCTGCAAGTTAAAAAATGTACCCTATTCACCTGTAGTGTCTCGCCTTAAAGAGCCAAAAATTGGCGGCCATCTTGAATTTGAAGGTCAAAAATAGGTCAAATCAATAAATCTACATAATTTATGAATTGCATGACCCAAATAGCCTCAGAAACCATGTATTATGCAAAACTGTGGCCAAAACCATTAAAAAGTTCATTTTCAGCTTGGCTGACGGCAGCCATTTTGGATATAGGGCTCTCAAAGATTTTCCCCACATTTTTGTGAGGGGCACCCCGACTCATTATTTTCTTTAACCTTTATAGATGACAAATCCAGTGAGAAACGAACCTTCCCTCTCCACGGTCACGGAATTGCTATATATGACCCAACTATTAGGCACACATGATTTGTGGGGTTTTCCAGATTGTCCCAGCTAAGTTAGTATTTTGGTTCCTGAATTTCCCCATGAATCAAACTGCATGCCTTTTCATTTTAGAAAATGAATATTCATTGTAGATTTATAACCATTTTCAAAAAGGAAATGCTGTCACTTGTTTTGTTTTTCATATTGTTCCTGAAAAATAAATATACACTTCCATTCAAAAGTTTAAGGTCAGAAAATTTTTTTTCTTTTTGAAAGAGTTGAATACCTTTATTTAGTAAGCACACATTAAATTGATCAAAAGTCGCAGTAAAGGCAAAGTTCAAACAAAAAAATAACCAGTTTGATAATAAGAAATGTTTCTTGAGCAGCAAATCAGCATATTAGAATGATTTATGGAACATGTCACATTGAAGACTGAATCTGAAAATTGAGCTTTACCAATGTCATCACAAAAATAAATTACATTTTAAAATGTATTAAAATATAAAAGGGTTAATAATACCAATATTTTACAGTATTATTGTTTTTGATTAAATTTACAATACATTTGTTGTCAGATTTTTCGTGAACAAAAGAAGCAAAATTAATCACTTGTTCCATTTTATTCCTGCTTCAAAATATATTGTTGAAACAATTATTGTTATTGACAGTTTATAGGCATTTAAGTAGATATGAGCTTCTATGCATATTGCCTACATACAAAAATAGTTGCCAGGGATGGACTTTGTAAATATTTTGTTGTAAATATTTAGTATTAGTAAGTAGTTAGTACTTGGTAAGAATGTGATGTTTCCTCAGGTGGAGCCAGTTGGAGAAAAGCTGGAGCTGAGTCCGGAGGGCAGTGAGCGCAGCTTCTCCGATCCCCAGCCCAGCTCTGAACTTCTGATTAAAGGAAACAAGGGATTAGGAGCAGGAGAAGACAGAGGAAGAAGAGAGGAGCTCACCTGCAGTGAAGCTCTGGAGTCCTCCTCCGGATTGCATATCTCCAGTTTCCTCAGCACAAAGACCTTTGCTGGCAGATTGGCGTCATCTAACCACACCCATAGTGTTGACAATGTTCCCAACACTACAACCGGAGAGTTTCAAGCAGACCACGATTCTGCTCGCTACTTCCTCCCTACTGATTCCATCAACACTGCATCTTCCTCTCTGCATCTTCCAGGCGAGGCTCAGGTCTGCTCTGACTTGCAGCCAGAGTCCCTCTTTCTGCGGCCACTGCATGATGGAATAGCATCATCCACTTCATTAACGGCGTCCCGTGGTGGATCTGTGGACCAGCTTGCGCTCGAGTTCCAGCGCAACATTTTGGGATTACAGACCTTCCCTCGTTCATCCAGGGGTGGCGCTGCAGGGTGCCACTCATACCGGCGCATCGCTCCCAAAGTTCCGCCAGGAGGTGCTTTAACGCTTACGGATGGCCCTCAGCAACTTGACGTTGCTTCCTCGTCTTCTTCCTCCTCAATGCTTCTCAATGGAGTGAACTTTGAGGGATCTGTCAATGTAGGTCAAAATGGTGGCAGCTCCAACTTGAACCCTCTACCCCAGTTGACAAGAGCCTCTGCAGATGTTCTGTCAAAGTGTAAAAAGGCGCTTTCCGAGCACAACGTGCTAGTGGTGGAAGGCGCCAGGAAGTATGCCTGCAAGATCTGCTGTAAGACGTTCCTCACTCTGACGGACTGCAAGAAACACATCAGAGTTCATACGGGAGAGCGCCCGTATGCCTGTCTGAAATGCGGCAAACGCTTTAGTCAGTCCAGTCACTTGTACAAGCACTCGAAAACAACCTGCTTACGATGGCAGAGCAGTGAAATGTCTAATGCCCTGCTCTAATCCATCACATTCACACGCACTCCAAAGACGCCATACAAGGATGACCGGCCACCAGTCAGTTTCTCTACTGTATGGGCAGACCTGTACACCATAATCTCACATCCACCATTATAGTAGCTTTAGTACCTTTTTAAAAAAAAGTGTTTTTCAACATTGTTGTATGTTCTTAACATGCTTTCAATTAACATGGCATTAATGGTACAAATTAAATGGATAGCTCACCCCAAAATTTTGTTTCTGACCTGACTTACTTTCTTCTGCAGAACACAGATTTTTTTATGCACAAATACAGTTGAATCGTTCTTCAAAATCTCATCTTTTGTGTTCGGCAGAAGAAAGTAAGTCATACAGGTTTAGTTCATTTTTTTTGTGTGTACTATCCCTTTAGGTTTCACTGTGATATGTTTTTAAAAGAATGGTGATGGAGAGGTCTGCTTCAAGCATTGCAAGCAGATGTCAGACAGAACCTTAGTAGCTGAATCCTGGATCATGATGATCAAAAGCTTTTTGAGTTTCAGTCCCTCTGTGGAAGTTAGTGTTGTATTGTCAGCTGTCTTGTTGGGGTATTTTTGCTTCAGTGTACCTTTAGGCCAGTGGTTCTCAACCAGGGAGCCGGGGCCCATTAGGTGAATTCGCTAACTTCCGGGGAACCCAAAGTCTTAAAATTATTTAAATTGAGTCACATTAACATAATCTTGACTTAAATGTTAAAGATACTTAAAATAGACATTAAACTTCATCATATTTTTGACTTTATTTTATTACTTTAGACGTACATATCAGCATTAATAAGTGGCCCTGTTGAAAATTGGTAAAAAGATGAGAACCGCTGCTTAAGCTCTGTTCCAAAACCAAGCGAGCTGCCTGGCCTTAAGGCAGTATCCTAACTGAAAGTGAAGCTCACATTGGAACATAGGCAGTTGCTTTGTTCACCACGCATAATGCTTAACATTACGGAGCTCCTAAGGTAGAGATGAGCAGCTCTGGTCCTGGAGGGCCACTGCCTTGCAGAGTTTAGCTCTATATCTAATCAAACAAACCTGCCTGTAATTTTCTAGTAATCCTGAAGACTTTGGTTAGATTTTTTTAAGGTATGTTTGATTGGGATTAAGGAGCTGAACTCTGCAGGGAACTGGCCTTTCAGGTCCGGAGTTGCCCATCTCTACCTTAGGAGCTCTGCAATGTAATGCAGTAAAGGACATGGTGATGGGGAAAAATTTGAGATGGGAGGGAAAAATATTTCATTGCTCATGAAACTCATTTTCTTGTAAAACATTTGGATTTTCCTGCAAAATGTTTCCATTCCCATTAATTTCCCAAATGAAACTTTCCATTTGCTTGCAAACTTACATTTCAATGCTTTTGTGTCCACTGACGCAAAGTTTCTCGGACAAACAGAAACCTTTTGCAAGGGAATGCAGTTTTAGAACTTAAGACTTTTTGCATGGTCTAACGCAAAAGCACTGAAATATAATTTCTCCTTCCATTTCAATTTCCCCATTAGGGGCTCTGTGTAGCTTACAGTTGATTCCAATGGAGTTTGACGTCAAGTCCCTTTTAAGGAAAGTCATTTCATTCGGCGGCTATATTTGACAGCTATTTCGGGTATCCAAGACCAAGTTCTGTCTACCTGAATGGAGAAATCCTGGAACCTCAAAACTGCTTGACCCTCTCACATTTAAATAACATAATTCAAATATCTTATGAGCTGTCCAAATTTTTTATCTTATGCTTAAATGGTGCTAAAAAAAGTTTCAAAAAAATTTCAGGTTAGTCCAACCAGTGCACATGTGCTGTCCTAAGCGTGTCTCAGGACACTGACTGTGGACTATGTCCACTGGTGCTTCTAACAGCAGTTGCAGTGATGCGATGACTTTACCAAATGCTGATTGGCTGGGACTTCTTCCATCATAATTTGCGTTGCACTTTCTCCCATTTATAGTAGAGTGCATCATCTTGGTTTGATGTTAAAATGTTGCTAAATAGTATTTTTAAAATATTTTAATCAGTACTTTAAGTATATTTATAATCATGCAACCATTTTGGATGCATTTTCTCCCCCAGTGAGCTTGGTGCAATGCATTCTGGTATTACCTCTGTTGTGTGGGATACATGCGATTCAGCTTTAGAATTTGGCCAAAATCATCAGCCTTCACACTGAGAAACTGCCTTTAAAGCCTTACAATGCTGTCTAGGTTGTAAGCTTGCTAGATCTTGGAACACAGCTAATATGTAGCAAATGGTTTATGAGATGTGTAGCCTACCAGAAACACTACTGGTACACTTTTACTGTTAAAAGGTCAAATAAAATGGCTTCTATTATAAGGCAACAACAAATAGGCTGTAAGAAGTAAAGCATTAAGAATCTGAAACAAGTAAGGATGACCATAGGTGGAAATAAAGCAAAATTGATTGAGAGCCTTGTTGCCCAGATCTCCCTAAACTAATAAACACCTAACTAATACTAACACCTAATGATTAAACACTATCTGGTGTTTTCTATGGACCACAGTCATTATGCGTAGAAACGTTTTGACTTATAGCACTGTGTATTTGTGCCTTTTTCTGTTGTATTTGGATGTTCTTATATTGATAAAGGCTGTGTATTGCATAGATGGACTTTCAGCCTGTTTTGCTTCTGGTAAAGCGTACATTGATGCCTCTGTGGCTCAAACTGCTATTAGTACTGAGAGAATAGTAGACTACAATGTTTATGGGTACACACTTTCCATATTCGCTCAAGCACATGCTTGGTGATTAAATTCATATTGAAGAATTTGAGCAAAATCAAGTGGTAGCTATTAGTCAAGGGTGTCACTTTAGAAAAGAATATTAAAGGGGTCATGAACTGGCATTTAAAAAAAAATGTATATTGTTGTCTGAGGTCAACTTATGACATTCGCTTGTTTTTTACATTCAAAAACATCAAAACAAATAAGTAATAGAATTTTCTAACCTGGTTTTGAGCCTTGCTCCTGAAACGCTCGGTGTTTATGGGCGTGCCGCATTAAAGACTTGGAAGTAAACGCCCACTGCTATGATTGGATAACAGTTTTGCATATTATAATGAGTTTCATGTAATGTGTGAATCGGTGGGCGGGGCTAAACAGGCAGTGTCGAAGTAGGCGTTGATCTTCTTCTGCGGAGGCGGTGTTTGATACCACTGATCTATATAGAATGACATTATATAGATCAGTGTTTGATACCCTTTGACGTAATAGTCTGTCGTTCGCTGTGCCTGGTGTCAATAAAAGCTTTTATTGGACTAACAAGAAAGTTTTCAGTTCTGAAACTTACAGGATATTCTTATTGTATGATGACCTCTTATATGTCAAAAGCTCAAGCAAAATTTGATTTCTCAGTTCATCACCCCTTTAATACATTCAAGTGCCTCTTTTGACCTTCCAGTGCAGAAGAGAGAATGTTAGTGAAAGAAAATACAACTTTTATGTAAAAATTGCACCTTCAGTCTTTAAGGCTTTAATGTTTTATGGTTTGTGGAGTAAGTAATCATATAGAATTTTAAAAATGATCCGTAATTTGCTGTAAATGAAAATAGATGTTCAGTCATTGTATTAGTGGTTGTTTATGGATACTGTTAGAGTTAATATTATATGATGGTCTTGTCTTAGTATTTTGTGCGAATTGTTGTCTTCTGTCATGTGTTTGATACTGTACTGAGAGGAGTCCTTAAATACTCATACTAAGTATAACCGTTAAGATTTAAAAGCTGCTTTTATAAACACATTCCAACCTGTAAATAAGCTATCTTACTGTAGATTTTTTGCATTTTATTTATGCCATCTGTTATTTGACTATAGTGATGCCTTTGCTTTCATGGTAAATATTGCACCTATATGAAATCTTGTTTGATTGGATGAACTCAAAAGTTCTGAATATGGAAAATCATAACCTAACCCCTTATCGAAGACTGCACATTAATCTAAAACAAAATGGAGACGTTTAAGTCTATAAATTATTGTACTTTATTTTTTCGGATTATTGAAATTGTGTTTTTTGTTTGTTTGTTTTTTTACATGAAGGTTATAACCTGTGTTTATGAAACAGTTCTGTTCTAACATTTCTAGTATAATCAACAAAATATACTTGGGATATCAGAAATTCAAAGCCTGTTTAAAGTAAACTCAGTTTACACATTAATCGTCACAAAGCAGATGACCTTAAATGTATCCACATATCATGTGTTAACTGTTACAGAAGTCATAGAGGACTGTTTCTTTAAATTAACTGAATCACAGTGGAAGTAAAACAACTGCCTTGTGTTTTTTTTTTTTTTTTTTTTTTTTTTCAGATCTAGAGATGCCAAAAGTGAAGGAATTTATGTGAGTTTGTGTAATGGCTATTAATCACAAGTTGTTAGAGCACTCCTTTTTTTCTACTGTTTAAAAAAAGAAAGAATTAAATAAATAAAATCATGAAGAATGCTAGACCTCTTTTTATTAATGTTTGTTTTTGTCCAGTTTGAAGAGGGAAGACTTAGAGTTCTAAACTTGTAACATATTCAAGGACCTAAAGACTTGCATGGACCTTCTGAGTTTGCTCTTTGTAGATCATTGATCTCAGACTGTGAACCTTGTCTGTGTACTCACAAACACTGGGCTTTTGATGTTAGAAAACAAACAAATTTAAAGGAATAGTTCACCCATGTGTGTGTATATATATGTATATATATATATATATTCTAGTATAGAAAAGAGCTGTGAAGATTTAGATTGTGTATGTACACATATAGACATACTGTATATATGATGTGTGTATACATACACACATATGTATGTGTATATATATATATATATATATATATATATATATATATATATATATATATATATATATATATATATGTATAGGTAAATATGTTTATATTTAATTTTGATGCTATTTTTTTTTACATTTAACGCAATAGATCAACACTAATAGTCAATACAGTTAAACCTAGTCTTCAGCAAATCTCAAAATGAATATGCATTTTTTTTGTACTGTACCTCAAAGTTGTGATGCCAAAAATTCACTCAAGCATTTAAAATAATTAAATTAATTTTATTTTTAATTCACTTAGACAAAATAATATAGAATATTAATATAGACCATTTATCGGTTCTTGGCCTTAATATGAAAGTAATTAATTTGTCTTTTTTTGGAGCTGTGGTCACTGTGAACTCTTGTGTAGAAAAGAGCTGTGTGAAGATTTTTCACAAATTCTCTTTATCCGTGCCATGGAAAAACGACAGCATACAGGTTTTGGAACAACAGGAAGGTGAGTAAATAAAGACACAATTTTCATTGCGAAAATAACTATTGCCCTTTAGTTCTATGGCGTCTCATTCTACAGTATAAGTTCTTTAGGCATGGGTTCTCCTCTGAGTCCGGCCAGCAGGTTATTGGCAGCAAGAGCAGACATGGAGTTTCGTGTTGTATAGGAAGCACTGGCAATGTGGGGAAGAATGACTGCAAATACAAACAAACAGGATACTTTCAGAGAAGACCTGCATCAAATACTTCAATAAAATACATACATGCATGCTTACCACAGTTTTTGAGTGTGAAAAGAGGATGGTGTGTGGGCAGCGGTTCAGGTGTGGTCACATCCAGGCCGGCTCCAGCAATCAGACCGGTGGACAGGGCTTCATACAGATCCTCCTGATTGACCACTCCACCTCTTTACAATAACAACAATCACAGTTATGCAGTCAAGGGCCTTGTTGACAATATGTTGCTGAGAACCATGGGTGTTACTTTGAAGTGAATGCTTAACATTTCTATAAACATGAATTTTGATGTGTTTTTTTTTTTTTAGGTTAGTATTCCAAAAGTGACAGTGATGTATGTCTTCATACAAGGTGCATTAAAGGCACACTATGCAGTTTCCGTTTTTCTCAAACAGCGACCCCTAGAGTCGCTGTGGAGTACTTGTATTTAACGTTACTGTCGTAAATACCACTCACGCAGAGCTGTCTCTGCACTCTTCCGACTGCGCCACCTCTCAAACTTGCATTGCGTCCCCCTACAACCCCCCCCCCCCCCCTTTGCTATCGGGATGATTCACCCTACTACAAGATCGTTTACCATCTAAATGATTTTGAAGCTGTTATATTAAGGTACAAATCTTGCATAGTATGCCTTTAAAGATGCACACACTGTATGTCCTGCACATTTGCTCAATTTAAAGTCGGCATGAAACGGAAGTTGAGATAGTGTTTTCTTCTCTATTGTATAGTAGGCCATGCAAATGGTCATTTTTTAGTGGTATTCTGAAAATATAACAATAAAATCGAATTCAATAATAGCAGCCAAATTCACCGAACACATCCACCTATGCAATCTTGATCATATTCTAAACAACGAAATCATTATAATGCATTAAAAAATAATTTACAGGGAACATAAATAATTACTTTACCTTCCGAGTCTTTCGTGAACTTCCAAGTCTTAATGAACGGATCGTTCATGAATGACCCATCACTAGAAAGGATGTATTAGGATTACCTGCTTGTGTTGATGAAGATGGCGTTTTTCTTCATCTTGGAGAAGAGATTCCAATTGCAAATCCCATGAGTCTCTGGAGTCAGAGCACAGCATATGGCCAGGAAATCAGACTCCTTGGCCAGCTCATCTAAAGAGACTGATCACACACACACACATATAGTTCATATGTTTGCTCCCTAGTAACCTAAACTCTCATGAAGGTTCTGTGAAGGTTCTGAGATCTTCCCACCATATTCTGCCTCTATCATATTTGCGAGCTCAGGTCTCGGCTCCACATCTGTGTAGATGAACTTCTTCACCTTAAACGGCTTCAGGCGCTCGGCGATAGCCACACCTATACACATATACACATCACACAACCTCAATTTAACCAACACCCTCAACTAATAAATGAAAATTGCATATAGTCAGAAGGCCACCCTATTCCTTACCAATCCGCCCAAGTCCCAATATGCCAACTGTGCTGTTTGCTAGTTCATGACCGCACAGCCATAAAGTTCTCCAAGTTCCCCAGCCGCCCCTAAACACAAGTATAAATCAGTGTGGATCAGTGCATGACTGACAAGCAAACATGTGAGTGCTGTTAGTTTTAGTACGTTTTAGCCTCATGTGTGGCCTCAATGAGTCTTCTGGATGTAGCGAGTAACAGGGCAACAGTCAGTTCAGCCACAGCGTCAGTCAGTACCTCAGGAGTATATCCCACACGGATTCCCCTGGAAACACACAAGCCCACGTAAACAATGCTCGCTTCAAGAAATTCATCTCTAAATTTGACCTGCACAACTGACCTTTTCTTGAGTTCATCCAGAGAAAGATGATCAAAGCCCACTGACATGGTGCTGAGGACTTTTAGATTTGGGCCTGCATTATTGAGACACACACGTCACTGAATTTTTCTGCTTTTGTCTCAACCTAATGATCATGCATTGCAAGCTAACCTGCAGCGTCCAATAGCTGTGCGTCAATCTTCTCTGTGAGCACACACAGTATTCCGTCGCAACCTTTGACCTTTTTCAGCAGCTCCACTCGAGGCACAGGGTCATCAGAGTCCCACATCTCAAACTGCACTCTATATTGTGTGGGTAGAAAGTTAAGATCAGTGAGAAAGTAAGAAGAGAGCAGTTCAATGATTTGCATATTTGGCTCAATTAAATCTCCATAAATTGATCAAAACAGGAAACATCATTATAGCTGCCCACAAATTCTCAAATCAAAGTTAAACAGACTGAAATGACAGATCGTCAAAAGACACTTTTTTGTTTTCTTGACTCTTGATTTCTTGATTTATCGTTTTAAAATCTGTATAGAAATGAGACCCAGATGACTAATGTTCAGAATGAGAATGCTCAGCCAGTCGGTCAAAAAAAAGTTTTTCATTAACTTTTTCTCCCTTGGTTATCTTCAACTGAGCAGAGGTTCCAGTTGGCACATGTTAAACAAGCCTTTGGTTTGGAAAATATGTACCTTATTACTGCTTTAGTAGGCTAAACTTGGCTGTGTCCACATATAGGCCTGCTATACATAATGAATGAAATGATTAGGGTACAACTTTTTATTCAAGATGATCACTAGTTTTTCAGTAACTCCGAATACGTGAATGGGTGTGAAAAGCACCTTGATGTTGGGGTCAAAGATACTCTCAAAAAGGCCACTCAAAAACACTTAAGTTGAGATTTCGTGGGCAAAAATGTCCATTTTCTATGGTTAATAGGTTAGCGATATAAGAAACACAGCTCACACAAAAGTCACTATCAAAACAAGTAGATTTCTGTTGGACCAACTTGAAACATAGCGGTGCTTGTGAAGAGAATTCGATTTCAACCACGAAAAACAATGTTAAAGTGTAACCCGCACCTTTATTTTTTGATAGCTATTGGTAACACATTACAATAAGGTCTAATTTGATATTTGTCAATGCATGAAGTAACATAACAGCAATGAGCAATTAATACCATATTAACCTTTGTGAATGTTAATTAAAAGTTAAAAGTAGGTTCAAATTGATCTAAATTGAAATGTAGGCTATTAGTAAATGCTGAATCTAACATTAACTAAGATTAATAAATGCTGTATAAGTATACTTTAGGCTATTGTTTATTGTTAGCTTATGTTCACTAATGTAGTTAACTAAATGAAACCTGACGTGTTGTGTTAGGCTACCCATTTTAATCAGTCAAAAATCCATTTTTGACGTTGTTTTGCTCAATCAATAGGCGATTTAAAATATTGTATTATTTATCAACTTTGGGGCCAGATTTTACGCAAACGATAACAGTGGAGTTAAAAACAGATTTTATATATGTGGTGACTGACTGCTTCAACCTACTGTCCGGATTTGCGGAGAATGTCCAGTCCGTCCGGCGGCACCTTGCGCGTCACATAAACTTTGGGTAACGTCGTGGACATCGCGCGATGAAATCCGGTGACGGTACACGGGGCGATCTTCTGCAGTCTCCCGAGCGCTGTTCTACTGCACCACATTACGAACAATGGCAATGCAGAGATGATTTGGTAAAGGATGACAGAAGCTGGAAGCGGCAGCAAGTGCAGTGTGTGGACAGTTTAGGGGGAGGAAACCAAGGGTCATGTAGCCTACCTCTCTCTGTCCACACAACACGAGCCTGGGAGCAAATGTAAGATATGTTTTTTGTTTGTTTATTTGTTTTACATTCCAAAGTACCATAACTAATCACTAGCATATTGAATGTGTGTGTCTCAATTTCTTGTATCAATTGTAGGCTATTGATTTTGTTTCAGTCAATCATTAACAGTGTTTGGAATAACGGCGTTTAAAAGAACGGCGTTAGGTAACGACGTTATTTTTTCAGTAACGGGGTAATCTAACTAATTACTTTTCCCGCCGTTACAACGCCGTTAACATTACTGGACGTTAAATGCGGTGCGTTACTATGCATTGATTGAATAAACTGTGTAATCCGAACGCACCCCTGGCTCACACAGCGAGTGAGGAGGTGGGTTAATAATAAGCGATTATGATTGGCTAAGGCAGAGTCATGTGTTTCATGGTAGCCAATCAGAGCCAGTGTTTTTACACACATGCCAGCACACGCGCCACACACACACACACACCAGCTAAACAGAGATTCGAGGAAGCAGCAGCAGAGATGGCGAGTCAGGAGCAATCCGATGAAAAGTTGGCATTTTCAAGGTGGAGATATAAGCACTACTTCAAATTCATTGAGGTCAAAGGCAAGAACTAGGGGTGGAACGGTACATGTATTCGTATTGAACCGAAAGAGAGAGAGAGAGGCGCGGGCGCGATCGAAAAGTTGCAAAGTGTTTACATTTGTGTGTGTGTGTGAGAGAGAGAGAAAGAGAGACGCGGGCGCGATCGAAAAGTCGCAAAGTGTTTACATTTGTGTGTGTGTGTGTGTGGCGCGGACGCGATCGAACATTGGAAACATAAAAACATAATCCGTAATTTTGTTTATACAGGACATTCAAACTGCAAAGTGTTTAAGTTACTGCTAATTAAAATTAAGGAAAACAAAGGTTTATTAATTTAATAACTAATTATATAAAACATATATAATGTTATATAATGTGCACAGTCAGTGCACTACAAATAAACTGGTTCAATGCCTTTACTTTATTAATAAAACTTTTAATAAAAAATTGAGAGAGGTTGATTTAATTTGCAGAGTTAAATGCACTTTATATGGTGTAACTGTTTACTTTTCTTACAAAGATAATGCTTGAAGTGCAGGATAAACCTCTTGCTGTCTGTCAACGCACAATAAATATCGAAAGTTATGTACAAACACCTGTCTGTTCAACTCATTTCAACTGACTTGTGAAAACTGATCAATCTGAACAAATTCTTTGACATATAGCAACTTTTTTTTTTCTTTTTTTTTTTTACAGTAACGCAAATAGTTACTTTCCCTGGTAACGAGTTACTTTTATTATAGAGTAATTCAGTTACTAACTCAGTTACTTTTTGGAACAAGTAGTGAGTAACTATAACTAATTACTTTTTTAAAGTAACGTTCCCAACACTGATCATTAATCAGGGTCTCAAGCAAATAATGGGCAAATGTAGGCCCATGAAAAGCAATGAATGTTGAAAAACACTTAAACCAAATATATCATATGAAAAAGAAATAGAAACAATTAATTGAAATTCTGAAAAGTGATTTATTATCTAAAGACATTAACTTATAAGCACATCAATCAAAAATGACAAAAGAGAAAGAAAACAAACTAATTTAGGACTGTGGTCTTAAGTTGTAGGCCTATGTGTGTTTCTGTATGTGTTAAAACCATCCGTGCAAGATCTGATTTTAAATATCATTTGCTGGGGTAGCAGTTCAAGGCTGCTCCACTTCTATGGAAATGTGAGTTCAAATGTGTGTGTGTGTGTATATATGTGTGTGTGTATGAATGTTTCTGGTTCAGGTTTGATAGGTCAGCACAAACAACGTTTTGTGTCTCATTCTGAGTATAATGAATGCACATCAAACATGCCAACTATATTAAACAGCATGAAAAGGCCTATTGTCCTGTTTCACAAACCTCTGACCAACTAGATATTTCAAGAAGTTTATTGCTAAATGTATAAGGTCCTTGAATATTTTATCAGAATACTGAGCTGTTTAAAAATGACCATTTTCTTTTTGCACAAAAAAAAAAAAAAAAAAAAAAAAAAAATATATATATATATATATATATATATATATATATAGCCTATATATATATATATATATATAGGGTGAATACTGGTAAAGTGGGACAATGGGTAAAGTGGAACAGTTAAGCTTCTTAATTTCTATCTTTACTTTAAAAATCAACACTGAGCTCATCATAAGCAAGTATGTGATAAAAAAATATAGATTCTGTGGCTATAACATCACTTCCGGCGGTGTGGCACACCATATTCAACAACCTTACAGTGAACCGTGATGGTAAAGTAAAATGACATAGCATTCTGAGGTGAATAGTGTTAAGATTATAAAAATTAAAACACTCATGGATCATTTGTAATTGTTATATAGTTTTTTGTAGGATGTAATGGTGCATCAGAATTTGTAAAAATCACATTCATATGAATCTTTTTTTGTTGTTTTTTATGTGATTTTGACACTGTCCCAGTTTGCCAATAGCGTATTGTTAAACTGGGACAGGGTATTATTGGCAAACTGGGACAGCCATTCAAGTCATTAATAGGGGAATTGAGTTCCCTTTTTGTATGCCCCTCATAAATTTAGTTAGCTAGCTAGATATTTCAACAAAGATTGTAAACTGATTTTAAAAAACAATGCCAATTCCAAAAAAAGAAAAAAAGAAAGATGGATGATACAAGCTTGGATGGCTGGGACATTTGCAATATTTGCAAAAAACTTTTCAACAAAAAGAAATGAAACTTAGCCTGTGTGGAATAAAATTAGCCTATAAGAAGAAATGTTTATAAAGATTTCTATTTTTTTTTTCAAATTTATATGAAATAAACTAAACCCAATACAAAATGTTGTGGACAGGCGAGGGAGGGAGGGGTGGAAAGAATCTGCTGTACCTGCACCCCTCCTTAAAAAAAGTGATTTTTATTATTTTTGTTGCTGTTGTTTATATTGTTATTGTGTATTTAATTCATTGGGCCTACATTTGAATAACAATTTAATGTGTTTGAAGTGTCCCAGTTTGCCAATAAAGGTGTCCCAGTTTGACAGTAGCGCCTGGAAAAATGTGGTTTGGGGTCTATGTGTGTTTGAGTAAGAGTCATCCATCCTGTGTTTAATGTTTCTTTCTTTTTTATTCTGTATAGTAGAGTAGAGCTCTTAAGCTATTTAGAATAGTATCATATGAGGGGCTAAGACATTTGGATCATAATAAAACATTATGCAGAAGGTAAATTATCAGAAAGTGTCCCACTTTACCAGTATTCACCCTATATATTGAACAATAAACACATTATAAAAGGCAACCATGTCATGGCGAATCAAAAACTGAGATAAACATGCATACAAAAATTCTTTTTACTATCTGTAGTCCTTAAGTTACTGTGTATTATTGCTGTTGTTTCTGTGCACTGAGAGCATCTTTTGTCACCAAGACAAATGACTTTTTATGAGTGTATGTAGTGTATACTTGTCAATAAATGATTCTGAGTAACCCATTCTACTAGGTGGCGGTAGATAGTTTCCCATCACGAAACCCCAGCGCGCACGCGCAGTAGAAGAAGTGTGCTGCATCGCCTCCCGTCCCGTTCCTAGCGCACATTGACAGGTAGCTAATACACTCTCTTTCTATGCTACAGACCTTACTTTAAACCACGACTCACTGAAATCAAGCAATCACAGTCGTAAAGGCGCATTTGGCTGAGTCGTGCCTGCAATTTTGATTGATTTGTTTATAGTTAAACAGATCAGATAAGCAAATTTTGTGAACAGCTCAGTTAGCCGATGTGCTAATGATACATAGATATGAGTAAGCAATATGATGAACTGATGATTTTATTACGTTTAACGATCTACAATTAAATATGAAATATTTTTGTGATGACGTGATTTATATTGTTTTCAGATCTTCATTTAGAGCCTGTCGTCTTTATATAGAGGATATTATACACGTTATATCTGTAATTTCGTGTGCCAGTGCTCAAAAATATAGCTTTTTTAGAAAGTCATAATGTGTTGATTATTTCATAAGTATATGTAAGTTATGTGAAGCATGACGATGCATAAAATTGTCAAGTCATTCAGGGCTAAAATGCTCAAGAAAAACCGGGACATATCAGGCAGGGGATTTTAAAATGGTGTCATCTAACGGCTGGAAAAGTTATGGAAATGAGTACAGTTTTAAAAGTAATGGTTTCTGTTGTGAGTATATTTTTTCTAAAATGTTTAATTAAGCCATAGAGATTTGCCCATGAATCGTTCTTTTGAGTCGGTTCTTTTGAATGAATCAGTCGAACCGGTTTACAGATTGTTTTGCCAATCCTCCTGAGGTGCTCGTGAGCAGGTGATGTTGATGTAGGGCTGCTGCAGATAATGTCTGTCAAAAGGGTCTGAAAAGTAGAATGCGTGACATACCCAGATCTTTGACAAAGCTGTAAACTTCAATTGTCAGCGCTGAATAGATTATCTTTATCTCTCCTACAGAATCTTACAGAGGAACACCTGGACACCCCCTCTCCCCTTCCCACTATGGCCGACTCCATGGATATAGATGATTCTCTGTACAGGTACACTGTAAATACTGAAGCTGAAACACTCTGGCCCTGTTCACACCTGGTATTAAAGGGGTCATATGATGGTTCTAAAAATAACATTATTTTGTGTATTTGGTTTAATGCAATGTGTTTACGCAGTTTTAGGTTAAAAAAAGTCATTATTTTACACACACTGTACATTGTTGTTGCTTCTCTATGCCCTGCCTTTCTGAAACGGCTCGATTTTTACAAAGCTCATTGTTCTGAAAAGTGCGGTGTGCTTTGATTGGCCCAAAAACCTTAAGCGTGTGACGGAAATGTCATGCCCTTACCATATGTGGAACATCAGCTCCCTAAGCAATAATGACAGGTGATAATGTTGGCACTACCTTATCAATTCGAGCCCAAATTTGAACCGGAAAATGCAGATGACCAAACTGATCGATCCACTTTGCCAGAACAAAAGTAGTTTGGCTTTTGCAACGAAAAACAGTGTCTCAAAGACATGGCGGCGCCGGCAGCAATAATAACACACCGAGAATAAAAGTTACGCCTTCTTTCTTTGCGTGTACATCTGGGCGGTGTTATGAAACTCTGCCCCCACAGACTGACGTAGATCTCTGGGGTCGTGTTTGAACAAAGCGTTTTAGGAAGGTGTGGCTGAGCCTTAACTTTTACAAAGAATATCTCTTTAGGTTTGACACTTTGAGCGTTGCAGCTCTGCAGATCTTATACATGCACAAACAACTACATAACACACTAAAGAAAAAGGAAAACAAGAAATCACATCACATGACCCCTTTAAGATGCGTTTGGTCGATCGGATCATAAGTGGATTACGTTAAACACAGGTGTAATTGGGGTCTAAAACATTTTGAGCTAGTCCATTTTTGCCCACTTCCAGAGGTAGAACACTTTGGTGATTTCTAACACGCGCTCACCGTGTTTTGCAAGGGCTTGCAGCTATCAGAGCAGAAACGAAAGCCAATGCTCTCCATATGTTTTTCCGTTGTCTCCAGGCGCTTTCATATTGTGCAAGGTTATTTCATCCATTAGATCAAAACATCTGAAAAGGCTCATACATTTACCGGCGCATAAACCCTCCCCTTGAAGAAAGCAGGACAGAAGTGGTAGAAAGTGAACAAAAGAGACCGATTAAAACACCAGGTGTAAACGGGAATGTGTTTCCCTGGTCTACTTGAGATCCTATCAGAAAAACACATCTTAATACCAGGTGTAAACAGGGCCACTGAGACAGAACTGAGACAGGCTTTGCTTTCTGTCATGTATAGAGTATGATTAGTTAAAGTGCCCCTATTATGGATTTTTGAAAATTACCTTTCATGCAGTGTGTAATGTAGCTGTACGTGAATGTAAACAGTCTGCAAAGTTGTAAAGCTGAAAGTGCATCTTACATAAAGTTAGTTTATCTAAAAAAAAAAGAAAAAAGAGTGGGCTCAAACGAGTCGTTTAGAGTTCGAATCTATTTTCGCAAAGTTCACACGTCACAACTTACTACATTTGCATAATGCACGCCTACGTTCTGCGTGGACAGGAGTCAGGACATCTTGCTCGTTCGTGTGGATATCATGTCATCAAGATGCTGTGCTCTCCGCTGTGAAAGTAAATTGGATTTATTTTCACTTTCAAAGGATGAGGCTGTGAAGAATCAGTGGTTAAAATTCATCTTGACCACGATGCCACAGCAGTATAATCGCAAACTTTTGCTGTGTTCCCTTCATTTTACTGACGACTGCTTCTCAAATCTCGGAGTTCAATGCAGGATTCGCAAAACACTTGCTCTAGAAAGATGGGTCAGTAGCCTACCCAGTTTATTTGGCCTAACTTGCTCCTCAGAATCACATCCTGTAAGTTGACTAATTATTGATGTATATATTTTCTACCGGTATGTAAAATATTTAGTTTTGTGTTTTACATCGTGTAGGTCTCCTGCTAACTGGCTAACTCACGTTATTACTGTCTTACTGTAATACTTCTGCTAATCAGATGTGGGCCACGATTACCTTAAACTGCCTATTAATGCAGATCATCTGTCGATCTCACTACTTTGATTAAAGATAAAGGATGGAGCAAGATGTGTTTTAGCAACGTTTGTTACATCAGTCATTCATTCACGTTAGAGCTCGGCTAATGTATGCTCTAGCCTGTTATTGATACAGTTTCCACATGTTCACCGCAATAAATTAGAAAAATACACATCGGTTTGTTGATGGACATACACTTGTTAATGCTGATGGTGAGCATCTTCCAATTTGATATGGTCTTGATTGATATGGTAAAATCGACATTATCGTTCGTTACTGTCTTTAGTTTACGGTGTACAATCGGTGAGCTGTAGGAAGCCTCCGGATGGAGCTGAAGTTTAATTATGGCAATGGGCGTTTTTGTTTTTCGATATGCGCTGAACGCGGTAGACCAGTCACAACAGACTGAGCTGTCTGGCCAATCAGAGCAGAGTAGCTTGTGGAAAGGAGGGATTTAGAGAGATTGATTCATCCATGGAGTCTTTTGAGAATCATTGAAAAATGTGATGTGCAATGTTTATTATGAGGAAATGAAACCGTTTTTTGACCTTTGATGCATGTAAACCTGTTGTAGGAGACCACCAAAACAAAATTAGGAGACTTTAAAATAGCATAATAGCGGCACTTTAAGAATCAGATTCAATCCAACTTTGCTGCTCCTAATTGTTTGTGCGTGTGTGTGTGTGTGTGTTTATGTGTGTGTGTGCAGTCGGCAGCGGTATGTGCTGGGGGACAGTGCTATGCAGCAGATGGCCCAGTCCTCTGTGCTTGTCAGTGGAATGGGAGCTCTTGGAGTGGAAATAGGTGAGTGGTGCCAATGTCCATCCATACATCACTTTTTTCATATTTGAATTTTTTATTGTTTTCGTATTTACATGCTTTTAAAGTCACCATAAAATCAAAATGGACAATTATTATTTATATATTTTTTCAAATATTGCAGTATTTATTATAAATTATTTATCCAACCATGCAAATATATATATATATATACAGTATATATTTTTTAAATGCATGTGCTCTGGTAATCTTTACTCAAAATAACTTCCACTCTCAATGAGTTCTCTTTGATGACGTGTTTACTGGCGCGACTCGCAAACCACAACAATCCAATAAATTCCCCTTGGACAAAATCAAGTCCCAACCTACACCACAACTTCCGTTTCTTGCCGACTTTAAAATCTCTAGAAATTGTAAATGACTATACTTAGTACAAGGGTGTTAAAAGGATCTAGTTTCTAGTATATCACGATCTGAGATGTCAAGGATTCATGTATATGTATTTTCTTTAGTTTTTCCTCCAATAAGCTCATCGCTTCCTTATCCTATGAGTTATAAATTTCATACCATGTTCCTCATCTACAGTTTAACCATTTTTTTGTAATTTGTGTTTAGTGCTGCTGTAATTGACACCACTTAATTTCTAATAAAAAATCTCTCATTTTGTGCAGCAAAAAACATTGTTCTGGCAGGAGTGAAGGTAAGATAAATGTCTAGATTTAATATTCTTCTTGGTTTTTCTATATACAGAAAAATATATATACAGATATTCGGTAACACTTTATTTTACAGTGTCATTGTTACATATGTTACATGTAATTACTGTAGTAATAACAATAAATTATGCATAATTACATGCAATTAACCCTAAACCAAACCCTCATCCTAATACTAACCCTATAGTAAGTAGTTAATTATTATTACTCAGTCAGTACTTAAATGTATAATTACACTGTAATACTGACACCTTAAAATAAAGTGTAACCAACATTTATATATACAGTTTTCTTGGCATACAAAAGCATATCATGGCTAATTTTTTTAATTTTTTTTGTAATACACTACTGTTCAAAAGTTGTATTTATCATTTTGAAAGAAGTCTCTTATGCTTACCAAGGCTTTGGCATTTTTTTTATATATAAAATACAGTAAAAACAAACATCCTTATTTTTAGCA
Organism: Abramis brama; assembly: GCF_963993115.1. Taxonomy (NCBI): domain Eukaryota; kingdom Metazoa; phylum Chordata; class Actinopteri; order Cypriniformes; family Leuciscidae; genus Abramis; species Abramis brama. Next base: position 53,459,000 of record NC_139964.1, on the reverse strand, counting down.
GTCATTATCACTCCAGTATTCAGTGTCATATTATCCTTCAGAAATCAGTCTAATATGCTGATTTGGTTCTCAGGAACAATTTCTTATTATTATCAATGTTGAAAATGGTTGCTTAAAGGGATACTTCACTTTAAAATGAAAATTCTGTCATCATTTACTCACCCTCAAGTTGTTTCAAACCTGTATGAATTTTTTTCTTCTGCTGAACACATAGGAAGATATTTTGAAGAATGTCAGTAACCAAACAGTTAACTGGAACCATTGACTTCCATAGTACTTTTTTTTCCTACTATGGAAGTCAATGGTTCCAGTTAACTGTTTGGTTACTGACATTCTTCAAAATATCTTCCTATGTGTTCAGCAGAAGAAAAGAATTCATACAGGTTTGAAACAACTTGACGGTGAGTAAATGATGACAGAATTTTCATTTTAAAGTGAAGTATCCCTTTAATATCTGCTTAATATTTCTGTGAAAACATCGATATATTTATTTCAGGATATTTTGATGAATCATGAGTTCAAAAGAACATTTATTATTGAAATAAAAATCTTTTGTATTGGTAGTAATGTCTTAACTGTTACTTTTGAACAATTGAATGCATCTTTGCTGAATTAGAATAATTTCTTTCTAAAAAACTTACCCCAAACTTTTGAAGTTGTAAGTTTATATAGTGATTTATATTAATTTTGAACACCTATTATCCATAGTATATTGTGTATTCTCTTTTTACTGTTAGGCTATGGAGTTATTCTTGAGCCAATAATAATGAATGTAGCTTTTCAAGAAACTAATGAAAATATAAATTGAAACTAAATAAATTATCTCTGAAACTGAAAAAGAATAAATCGCAGGCAAATTTTTTGACTTCGTTTTTAATACACTGCATGTTTTGCTAACTATTTCTCATATTTCAATCACTGATCTGAGCTTACAAATGCGCTTCCAGAGTTTTCATTTACGCTTCTGAAGTTTTCGTTTACGCTCCCAAGAGTTTTCGTTCGCCGTTCTGACACATTTCTCTCGTGGGGGCGGGGCTAGTAGCAGTGTGTTCTCATTGGTTACTGAGTTTTTGATTGACAGCTTCGTGACCTGGAAGTGAAGACGTCAGTGGTGTGTTTGTTTATGTGTGGATGTGAGCGTCTGTAATCGCAGCTTTCTATTTCATTTTAGTGATATTAAGTTATGTTTGTTTTTTTATTTTATCTGTATTTACCTGCTGCTACTACTTAGTTGGCAGAAGCTTTTAGGAGCACAAGAGATCTATTCAGTCTATTCAGGTGTAATTGCACATTAAAATACTGTATATAATACTTAAAATATTGTAGTGTCCAATGTTTTCGGAGAATATTTGTTTATTCCTGATGATTCTTTTGCATGTTAGGCTCTGATTAGGTTCAGCTGTTACAATTTAAAGAGAATACTAGCAAACGTGTGTGATATATTCAGCCGTCAAGAAAGTCAAACTTCAACCAGGTAATCAAGGTTGGCAACCATGGCCATCACACTACTCATTGTTAGCATGATATATGTTTACACCATCAAAATGAATGATCACTTAAATAAGAGGAATTTAAACAATATGAAAATTACAGTCGTGGCCTGCTGTCAGATACAGACCTCAAAGGGCATTGCATTACATATGTCACACAAAGAATGTTCTTGTTGCCATTTTTTTAATTGATAATTGTATTTAGTTATTTAATTTAATTAACACTATCTTCTAACATTTAAAATTGTAAATATATGTTAACAATCATCAACCGTTTCAATCGTGACTTATACAACCAGTTAAATGAATGTAATTGAAAATATGAATTCAAATAAATGTACATATTTATTTATTGTCACTAAAGCATATACACAAGTATCAGAGTGAAGGTCTTGGATGCAATTATGTTGTGACCGGAAAGACCAGAATCCACAAAACATTAACTGCTTAATATACATGTAATGCACAGTATTCTCATGATATACATTACTATACAAAATGCACAATTACAAATACAGAATACATTTTAAAAATTCATATACATTTTAAATGTTGCAATGAGTAGTTCCTATTGCAGTACAAGTA